>NW_026691383.1:0-123873 GCF_020826845.1 Diceros bicornis minor | reverse complement strand
GCTCGCCACTGCCCGACCATCGTCCTCCCTCGGGGGGCCTGGGCAGGACAGGGACCCGAGTGTGGGAGGCCTCCAGATCTCAGGCCTGGCACACCGTTTAGCAGGCTGCTTCCTCCTCTGACGGGGGCCCAGCACACGCCCCAGGAGACTTGGCAGCCGCCCCCAGGGCTCTAGCCTCTGGAACTCGTCCCCTTGGAAGGGGCCTGGCCCAGGTGCCAGGTTCGGCTGGTCGGCCAGCCTCCTTTGGAGAAAGCAGGCAAGCCGAGCCAGGCTTGCAGTGGCCCTGGCGTGACACCTGCCACCTCAGGCAGAGGGCCTCCCGCGTGCCCTCCATGGCGGGTTTCTCCCCGGAGCCGTGGCCTGGGCACTAGGAAGGCCGGGCCTCCCCGACTCCCGGGAGGAGGGGCTAGCCCAGTTGCGCCCTGGCCCCCAAACCCTCTGGTGCCATCTGCCTGTCTCGGCACTTCTGACTCCACAGAGCCTTTCCTACATCTGGGCTGCCTGCCGTGGCAAAGTGCAGGCGTGGGGTGAGGCCATGGCTTTGTCTTTCCAGGAAAAAATGAGCCCCTGGCCGAAGCAGCAGGCCCAGGCAGAGCCTTGAGCTTGAAGCCCAGTAGGTCTGTGGCCCTCAGGGCCAGAGCCATGCTTTCAAGGCAGGGAAGCGGCCTGCAAGCTGAGTGGGAGTGGGGGAGGGGAGGGAGACAGCTGAAGCCGAGTCCAGGAGGGCGGCGATGGAAGAGCTGCAGCTGGGTCAGAGCCTGGAGGGAGGGCGGGGCCTTCACTGAGGACCCCCCCCCCCGAGGCCAGCCCTAGGCCCCGGCGGTCGCGCATGCGCCCTTGGCCTGTGCGGTGTGTGGGGGGTTGAACCCAAGCCCGCAGGGCTCCCGGAGCGGCCAGAGAAAGAAGGGCCCATGGAGAGGTAGGCGAGGTGGGCAGGGGGCGCCACCTTACTCTCCTCAGCTCCCTGAGGGAGAGAGAGAGAGACAGAGACAGAGAGAGAGATCCCTGACCTCTGAGTCTCTGCCTCCACCGCTGGCTGGTGCCAACTCACGCGCCATCCCACTTCCAGCCATCACCCCCACGCCTGCCCCGGGGCCAGCCCCACCACAGAGAGGCAGGTTGGTTCCTGCTCACCTCTGTGCCGTCCCTTCCCGACCTGACCCCAGTGCAGGGGATAAGCTTCAGACAAGTCTTTCCATGTCCCTCTGCATGACAATAGACTTCCTCCCCTCTCCCATTCCACAGGCCCACCCACCCGGGACATCCACCTTTGTCATTAGCTCAGGAGAGGATGCAAGATGAGAATCTCTGCTATTGTGTGGGGAGACTCAGTTTCCCGGGTTTCCCCCATGGACACATGTTCTTCAGCTGGGTCTGATTTTCTCCAGACAAGCTGTCTTGGGAAGGATTTGGCCAGCCCTAAGAACCTGAAGGGAAAGGGCGGAGGGGGGTTCTCTCTCTGCCCCCGACAGCCCCGAGCTGGGTCGGTCCCTCAGACCTGGCCAGGGGCAGCCCATCCCCCGGCGCCCTTCCCCGGGGCATCCAAGGGCAGGCTCGGCGCCAGCCCCACCCCGCTCGCCACTGCCCGACCATCGTCCTCCCTCGGGGGGCCTGGGCAGGACAGGGACCCGGCTGTGGGAGGCCTCCAGATCTCAGGCCTGGCACACCGTTTAGCAGGCTGCTTCCTCCTCTGACGGGGGCCCAGCACACGCCCCAGGAGACTTGGCAGCCGCCCCCAGGGCTCTAGGCTCTGGAACTCGTCCCCTTGGAAGGGGCCTGGCCCAGGTGCCAGGTTCGGCTGGTCGGCCAGCCTCCTTTGGAGAAAGCAGGCAAGCCGAGCCAGGCTTGCAGTGGCCCTGGCGTGACACCTGCCACCTCAGGCAGAGGGCCTCCCGCGTGCCCTCCATGGCGGGTTTCTCCCCGGAGCCGTGGCCTGGGCACTAGGAAGGCCGGGCCTCCCCGACTCCCGGGAGGAGGGGCTAGCCCAGTTGCGCCCTGGCCCCCAAACCCTCTGGTGCCATCTGCCTGTCTCGGCACTTCTGACTCCACAGAGCCTTTCCTACATCTGGGCTGCCTGCCGTGGCAAAGTGCAGGCGTGGGGTGAGGCCATGGCTTTGTCTTTCCAGGAAAAAATGAGCCCCTGGCCGAAGCAGCAGGCCCAGGCAGAGCCTTGAGCTTGAAGCCCAGTAGGTCTGTGGCCCTCAGGGCCAGAGCCATGCTTTCAAGGCAGGGAAGCGGCCTGCAAGCTGAGTGGGAGTGGGGGAGGGGAGGGAGACAGCTGAAGCCGAGTCCAGAAGGGCGGCGATGGAAGAGCTGCAGCTGGGTCAGAGCCTGGAGGGAGGGCGGGGCCTTCACTGAGGACCCCCCCCGCCCCCCGAGGCCAGCCCTAGGCCCCGGCGGTCGCGCATGCGCCCTTGGCCTGTGCGGTGTGTGGGGGGTTGAACCCAAGCCCGCAGGGCTCCCGGAGCGGCCAGAGAAAGAAGGGCCCATGGAGAGGTAGGCGAGGTGGGCAGGGGGCGCCACCTTACTCTCCTCAGCTCCCTGAGGGAGAGAGAGAGAGACAGAGACAGAGAGAGAGATCCCTGACCTCTGAGTCTCTGCCTCCACCGCTGGCTGGTGCCAACTCACGCGCCATCCCACTTCCAGCCATCACCCCCACGCCTGCCCCGGGGCCAGCCCCACCACAGAGAGGCCGGTTGGTTCCTGCTCACCTCTGTGCCGTCCCTTCCCGACCTGACCCCAGTGCAGGGGATAAGCTTCAGACAAGTCTTTCCATGTCCCTCTGCATGACAATAGACTTCCTCCCCTCTCCCATTCCACAGGCCCACCCACCCGGGACATCCACCTTTGTCATTAGCTCAGGAGAGGATGCAAGATGAGAATCTCTGCTATTGTGTGGGGAGACTCAGTTTCCCGGGTTTCCCCCATGGACACATGTTCTTCAGCTGGGTCTGATTTTCTCCAGACAAGCTGTCTTGGGAAGGATTTGGCCAGCCCTAAGAACCTGAAGGGAAAGGGCGGAGGGGGGTTCTCTCTCTGCCCCCGACAGCCCCGAGCTGGGTCGGTCCCTCAGACCTGGCCAGGGGCAGCCCATCCCCCGGCGCCCTTCCCCGGGGCATCCAAGGGCAGGCTCGGCGCCAGCCCCACCCCGCTCGCCACTGCCCGACCATCGTCCTCCCTCGGGGGGCCTGGGCAGGACAGGGACCCGAGTGTGGGAGGCCTCCAGATCTCAGGCCTGGCACACCGTTTAGCAGGCTGCTTCCTCCTCTGACGGGGGCCCAGCACACGCCCCAGGAGACTTGGCAGCCGCCCCCAGGGCTCTAGCCTCTGGAACTCGTCCCCTTGGAAGGGGCCTGGCCCAGGTGCCAGGTTCGGCTGGTCGGCCAGCCTCCTTTGGAGAAAGCAGGCAAGCCGAGCCAGGCTTGCAGTGGCCCTGGCGTGACACCTGCCACCTCAGGCAGAGGGCCTCCCGCGTGCCCTCCATGGCGGGTTTCTCCCCGGAGCCGTGGCCTGGGCACTAGGAAGGCCGGGCCTCCCCGACTCCCGGGAGGAGGGGCTAGCCCAGTTGCGCCCTGGCCCCCAAACCCTCTGGTGCCATCTGCCTGTCTCGGCACTTCTGACTCCACAGAGCCTTTCCTACATCTGGGCTGCCTGCCGTGGCAAAGCGCAGGCGTGGGGTGAGGCCATGGCTTTGTCTTTCCAGGAAAAAATGAGCCCCTGGCCGAAGCAGCAGGCCCAGGCAGAGCCTTGAGCTTGAAGCCCAGTAGGTCTGTGGCCCTCAGGGCCAGAGCCATGCTTTCAAGGCAGGGAAGCGGCCTGCAAGCTGAGTGGGAGTGGGGGAGGGGAGGGAGACAGCTGAAGCCGAGTCCAGAAGGGCGGCGATGGAAGAGCTGCAGCTGGGTCAGAGCCTGGAGGGAGGGCGGGGCCTTCACTGAGGACCCCCCCGCCCCCCGAGGCCAGCCCTAGGCCCCGGCGGTCGCGCATGCGCCCTTGGCCTGTGCGGTGTGTGGGGGGTTGAACCCAAGCCCGCAGGGCTCCCGGAGCGGCCAGAGAAAGAAGGGCCCATGGAGAGGTAGGCGAGGTGGGCAGGGGGCGCCACCTTACTCTCCTCAGCTCCCTGAGGGAGAGAGAGAGAGACAGAGACAGAGAGAGAGATCCCTGACCTCTGAGTCTCTGCCTCCACCGCTGGCTGGTGCCAACTCACGCGCCATCCCACTTCCAGCCATCACCCCCACGCCTGCCCCGGGGCCAGCCCCACCACAGAGAGGCAGGTTGGTTCCTGCTCACCTCTGTGCCGTCCCTTCCCGACCTGACCCCAGTGCAGGGGATAAGCTTCAGACAAGTCTTTCCATGTCCCTCTGCATGACAATAGACTTCCTCCCCTCTCCCATTCCACAGGCCCACCCACCCGGGACATCCACCTTTGTCATTAGCTCAGGAGAGGATGCAAGATGAGAATCTCTGCTATTGTGTGGGGAGACTCAGTTTCCCGGGTTTCCCCCATGGACACATGTTCTTCAGCTGGGTCTGATTTTCTCCAGACAAGCTGTCTTGGGAAGGATTTGGCCAGCCCTAAGAACCTGAAGGGAAAGGGCGGAGGGGGGTTCTCTCTCTGCCCCCGACAGCCCCGAGCTGGGTCGGTCCCTCAGACCTGGCCAGGGGCAGCCCATCCCCCGGCGCCCTTCCCCGGGGCATCCAAGGGCAGGCTCGGCGCCAGCCCCACCCCGCTCGCCACTGCCCGACCATCGTCCTCCCTCGGGGGGCCTGGGCAGGACAGGGACCCGGCTGTGGGAGGCCTCCAGATCTCAGGCCTGGCACACCGTTTAGCAGGCTGCTTCCTCCTCTGACGGGGGCCCAGCACACGCCCCAGGAGACTTGGCAGCCGCCCCCAGGGCTCTAGCCTCTGGAACTCGTCCCCTTGGAAGGGGCCTGGCCCAGGTGCCAGGTTCGGCTGGTCGGCCAGCCTCCTTTGGAGAAAGCAGGCAAGCCGAGCCAGGCTTGCAGTGGCCCTGGCGTGACACCTGCCACCTCAGGCAGAGGGCCTCCCGCGTGCCCTCCATGGCGGGTTTCTCCCCGGAGCCGTGGCCTGGGCACTAGGAAGGCCGGGCCTCCCCGACTCCCGGGAGGAGGGGCTAGCCCAGTTGCGCCCGGGCCCCCAAACCCTCTGGTGCCATCTGCCTGTCTCGGCACTTCTGACTCCACAGAGCCTTTCCTACATCTGGGCTGCCTGCCGTGGCAAAGCGCAGGCGTGGGGTGAGGCCATGGCTTTGTCTTTCCAGGAAAAAATGAGCCCCTGGCCGAAGCAGCAGGCCCAGGCAGAGCCTTGAGCTTGAAGCCCAGTAGGTCTGTGGCCCTCAGGGCCAGAGCCATGCTTTCAAGGCAGGGAAGCGGCCTGCAAGCTGAGTGGGAGTGGGGGAGGGGAGGGAGACAGCTGAAGCCGAGTCCAGAAGGGCGGCGATGGAAGAGCTGCAGCTGGGTCAGAGCCTGGAGGGAGGGCGGGGCCTTCACTGAGGACCCCCCCCCCCCCCCGAGGCCAGCCCTAGGCCCCGGCGGTCGCGCATGCGCCCTTGGCCTGTGCGGTGTGTGGGGGGTTGAACCCAAGCCCGCAGGGCTCCCGGAGCGGCCAGAGAAAGAAGGGCCCATGGAGAGGTAGGCGAGGTGGGCAGGGGGCGCCACCTTACTCTCCTCAGCTCCCTGAGGGAGAGAGAGAGAGACAGAGACAGAGAGAGAGATCCCTGACCTCTGAGTCTCTGCCTCCACCGCTGGCTGGTGCCAACTCACGCGCCATCCCACTTCCAGCCATCACCCCCACGCCTGCCCCGGGGCCAGCCCCACCACAGAGAGGCCGGTTGGTTCCTGCTCACCTCTGTGCCGTCCCTTCCCGACCTGACCCCAGTGCAGGGGATAAGCTTCAGACAAGTCTTTCCATGTCCCTCTGCATGACAATAGACTTCCTCCCGTCTCCCATTCCACAGGCCCTCCCACCCGGGACATCCACCTTTGTCATTAGCTCAGGAGAGGATGCAAGATGAGAATCTCTGCTATTGTGTGGGGAGACTCAGTTTCCCGGGTTTCCCCCATGGACACATGTTCTTCAGCTGGGTCTGATTTTCTCCAGACAAGCTGTCTTGGGAAGGATTTGGCCAGCCCTAAGAACCTGAAGGGAAAGGGCGGAGGGGGGTTCTCTCTCTGCCCCCGACAGCCCCGAGCTGGGTCGGTCCCTCAGACCTGGCCAGGGGCAGCCCATCCCCCGGCGCCCTTCCCCGGGGCATCCAAGGGCAGGCTCGGCGCCAGCCCCACCCCGCTCGCCACTGCCCGACCATCGTCCTCCCTCGGGGGGCCTGGGCAGGACAGGGACCCGAGTGTGGGAGGCCTCCAGATCTCAGGCCTGGCACACCGTTTAGCAGGCTGCTTCCTCCTCTGACGGGGGCCCAGCACACGCCCCAGGAGACTTGGCAGCCGCCCCCAGGGCTCTAGCCTCTGGAACTCGTCCCCTTGGAAGGGGCCTGGCCCAGGTGCCAGGTTCGGCTGGTCGGCCAGCCTCCTTTGGAGAAAGCAGGCAAGCCGAGCCAGGCTTGCAGTGGCCCTGGCGTGACACCTGCCACCTCAGGCAGAGGGCCTCCCGCGTGCCCTCCATGGCGGGTTTCTCCCCGGAGCCGTGGCCTGGGCACTAGGAAGGCCGGGCCTCCCCGACTCCCGGGAGGAGGGGCTAGCCCAGTTGCGCCCTGGCCCCCAAACCCTCTGGTGCCATCTGCCTGTCTCGGCACTTCTGACTCCACAGAGCCTTTCCTACATCTGGGCTGCCTGCCGTGGCAAAGCGCAGGCGTGGGGTGAGGCCATGGCTTTGTCTTTCCAGGAAAAAATGAGCCCCTGGCCGAAGCAGCAGGCCCAGGCAGAGCCTTGAGCTTGAAGCCCAGTAGGTCTGTGGCCCTCAGGGCCAGAGCCATGCTTTCAAGGCAGGGAAGCGGCCTGCAAGCTGAGTGGGAGTGGGGGAGGGGAGGGAGACAGCTGAAGCCGAGTCCAGGAGGGCGGCGATGGAAGAGCTGCAGCTGGGTCAGAGCCTGGAGGGAGGGCGGGGCCTTCACTGAGGACCCCCCCGCCCCCCGAGGCCAGCCCTAGGCCCCGGCGGTCGCGCATGCGCCCTTGGCCTGTGCGGTGTGTGGGGGGTTGAACCCAAGCCCGCAGGGCTCCCGGAGCGGCCAGAGAAAGAAGGGCCCATGGAGAGGTAGGCGAGGTGGGCAGGGGGCGCCACCTTACTCTCCTCAGCTCCCTGAGGGAGAGAGAGAGAGACAGAGACAGAGAGAGAGATCCCTGACCTCTGAGTCTCTGCCTCCACCGCTGGCTGGTGCCAACTCACGCGCCATCCCACTTCCAGCCATCACCCCCACGCCTGCCCCGGGGCCAGCCCCACCACAGAGAGGCCGGTTGGTTCCTGCTCACCTCTGTGCCGTCCCTTCCCGACCTGACCCCAGTGCAGGGGATAAGCTTCAGACAAGTCTTTCCATGTCCCTCTGCATGACAATAGACTTCCTCCCGTCTCCCATTCCACAGGCCCTCCCACCCGGGACATCCACCTTTGTCATTAGCTCAGGAGAGGATGCAAGATGAGAATCTCTGCTATTGTGTGGGGAGACTCAGTTTCCCGGGTTTCCCCCATGGACACATGTTCTTCAGCTGGGTCTGATTTTCTCCAGACAAGCTGTCTTGGGAAGGATTTGGCCAGCCCTAAGAACCTGAAGGGAAAGGGCGGAGGGGGGTTCTCTCTCTGCCCCCGACAGCCCCGAGCTGGGTCGGTCCCTCAGACCTGGCCAGGGGCAGCCCATCCCCCGGCGCCCTTCCCCGGGGCATCCAAGGGCAGGCTCGGCGCCAGCCCCACCCCGCTCGCCACTGCCCGACCATCGTCCTCCCTCGGGGGGCCTGGGCAGGACAGGGACCCGAGTGTGGGAGGCCTCCAGATCTCAGGCCTGGCACACCGTTTAGCAGGCTGCTTCCTCCTCTGACGGGGGCCCAGCACACGCCCCAGGAGACTTGGCAGCCGCCCCCAGGGCTCTAGCCTCTGGAACTCGTCCCCTTGGAAGGGGCCTGGCCCAGGTGCCAGGTTCGGCTGGTCGGCCAGCCTCCTTTGGAGAAAGCAGGCAAGCCGAGCCAGGCTTGCAGTGGCCCTGGCGTGACACCTGCCACCTCAGGCAGAGGGCCTCCCGCGTGCCCTCCATGGCGGGTTTCTCCCCGGAGCCGTGGCCTGGGCACTAGGAAGGCCGGGCCTCCCCGACTCCCGGGAGGAGGGGCTAGCCCAGTTGCGCCCTGGCCCCCAAACCCTCTGGTGCCATCTGCCTGTCTCGGCACTTCTGACTCCACAGAGCCTTTCCTACATCTGGGCTGCCTGCCGTGGCAAAGCGCAGGCGTGGGGTGAGGCCATGGCTTTGTCTTTCCAGGAAAAAATGAGCCCCTGGCCGAAGCAGCAGGCCCAGGCAGAGCCTTGAGCTTGAAGCCCAGTAGGTCTGTGGCCCTCAGGGCCAGAGCCATGCTTTCAAGGCAGGGAAGCGGCCTGCAAGCTGAGTGGGAGTGGGGGAGGGGAGGGAGACAGCTGAAGCCGAGTCCAGGAGGGCGGCGATGGAAGAGCTGCAGCTGGGTCAGAGCCTGGAGGGAGGGCGGGGCCTTCACTGAGGACCCCCCCGCCCCCCGAGGCCAGCCCTAGGCCCCGGCGGTCGCGCATGCGCCCTTGGCCTGTGCGGTGTGTGGGGGGTTGAACCCAAGCCCGCAGGGCTCCCGGAGCGGCCAGAGAAAGAAGGGCCCATGGAGAGGTAGGCGAGGTGGGCAGGGGGCGCCACCTTACTCTCCTCAGCTCCCTGAGGGAGAGAGAGAGAGACAGAGACAGAGAGAGAGATCCCTGACCTCTGAGTCTCTGCCTCCACCGCTGGCTGGTGCCAACTCACGCGCCATCCCACTTCCAGCCATCACCCCCACGCCTGCCCCGGGGCCAGCCCCACCACAGAGAGGCCGGTTGGTTCCTGCTCACCTCTGTGCCGTCCCTTCCCGACCTGACCCCAGTGCAGGGGATAAGCTTCAGACAAGTCTTTCCATGTCCCTCTGCATGACAATAGACTTCCTCCCCTCTCCCATTCCACAGGCCCACCCACCCGGGACATCCACCTTTGTCATTAGCTCAGGAGAGGATGCAAGATGAGAATCTCTGCTATTGTGTGGGGAGACTCAGTTTCCCGGGTTTCCCCCATGGACACATGTTCTTCAGCTGGGTCTGATTTTCTCCAGACAAGCTGTCTTGGGAAGGATTTGGCCAGCCCTAAGAACCTGAAGGGAAAGGGCGGAGGGGGGTTCTCTCTCTGCCCCCGACAGCCCCGAGCTGGGTCGGTCCCTCAGACCTGGCCAGGGGCAGCCCATCCCCCGGCGCCCTTCCCCGGGGCATCCAAGGGCAGGCTCGGCGCCAGCCCCACCCCGCTCGCCACTGCCCGACCATCGTCCTCCCTCGGGGGGCCTGGGCAGGACAGGGACCCGAGTGTGGGAGGCCTCCAGATCTCAGGCCTGGCACACCGTTTAGCAGGCTGCTTCCTCCTCTGACGGGGGCCCAGCACACGCCCCAGGAGACTTGGCAGCCGCCCCCAGGGCTCTAGCCTCTGGAACTCGTCCCCTTGGAAGGGGCCTGGCCCAGGTGCCAGGTTCGGCTGGTCGGCCAGCCTCCTTTGGAGAAAGCAGGCAAGCCGAGCCAGGCTTGCAGTGGCCCTGGCGTGACACCTGCCACCTCAGGCAGAGGGCCTCCCGCGTGCCCTCCATGGCGGGTTTCTCCCCGGAGCCGTGGCCTGGGCACTAGGAAGGCCGGGCCTCCCCGACTCCCGGGAGGAGGGGCTAGCCCAGTTGCGCCCTGGCCCCCAAACCCTCTGGTGCCATCTGCCTGTCTCGGCACTTCTGACTCCACAGAGCCTTTCCTACATCTGGGCTGCCTGCCGTGGCAAAGCGCAGGCGTGGGGTGAGGCCATGGCTTTGTCTTCCCAGGAAAAAATGAGCCCCTGGCCGAAGCAGCAGGCCCAGGCAGAGCCTTGAGCTTGAAGCCCAGTAGGTCTGTGGCCCTCAGGGCCAGAGCCATGCTTTCAAGGCAGGGAAGCGGCCTGCAAGCTGAGTGGGAGTGGGGGAGGGGAGGGAGACAGCTGAAGCCGAGTCCAGGAGGGCGGCGATGGAAGAGCTGCAGCTGGGTCAGAGCCTGGAGGGAGGGCGGGGCCTTCACTGAGGACCCCCCCGCCCCCCGAGGCCAGCCCTAGGCCCCGGCGGTCGCGCATGCGCCCTTGGCCTGTGCGGTGTGTGGGGGGTTGAACCCAAGCCCGCAGGGCTCCCGGAGCGGCCAGAGAAAGAAGGGCCCATGGAGAGGTAGGCGAGGTGGGCAGGGGGCGCCACCTTACTCTCCTCAGCTCCCTGAGGGAGAGAGAGAGAGACAGAGACAGAGAGAGAGATCCCTGACCTCTGAGTCTCTGCCTCCACCGCTGGCTGGTGCCAACTCACGCGCCATCCCACTTCCAGCCATCACCCCCACGCCTGCCCCGGGGCCAGCCCCACCACAGAGAGGCCGGTTGGTTCCTGCTCACCTCTGTGCCGTCCCTTCCCGACCTGACCCCAGTGCAGGGGATAAGCTTCAGACAAGTCTTTCCATGTCCCTCTGCATGACAATAGACTTCCTCCCGTCTCCCATTCCACAGGCCCTCCCACCCGGGACATCCACATTTGTCATTAGCTCAGGAGAGGATGCAAGATGAGAATCTCTGCTATTGTGTGGGGAGACTCAGTTTCCCGGGTTTCCCCCATGGACACATGTTCTTCAGCTGGGTCTGATTTTCTCCAGACAAGCTGTCTTGGGAAGGATTTGGCCAGCCCTAAGAACCTGAAGGGAAAGGGCGGAGGGGGGTTCTCTCTCTGCCCCCGACAGCCCCGAGCTGGGTCGGTCCCTCAGACCTGGCCAGGGGCAGCCCATCCCCCGGCGCCCTTCCCCGGGGCATCCAAGGGCAGGCTCGGCGCCAGCCCCACCCCGCTCGCCACTGCCCGACCATCGTCCTCCCTCGGGGGGCCTGGGCAGGACAGGGACCCGAGTGTGGGAGGCCTCCAGATCTCAGGCCTGGCACACCGTTTAGCAGGCTGCTTCCTCCTCTGACGGGGGCCCAGCACACGCCCCAGGAGACTTGGCAGCCGCCCCCAGGGCTCTAGCCTCTGGAACTCGTCCCCTTGGAAGGGGCCTGGCCCAGGTGCCAGGTTCGGCTGGTCGGCCAGCCTCCTTTGGAGAAAGCAGGCAAGCCGAGCCAGGCTTGCAGTGGCCCTGGCGTGACACCTGCCACCTCAGGCAGAGGGCCTCCCGCGTGCCCTCCATGGCGGGTTTCTCCCCGGAGCCGTGGCCTGGGCACTAGGAAGGCCGGGCCTCCCCGACTCCCGGGAGGAGGGGCTAGCCCAGTTGCGCCCTGGCCCCCAAACCCTCTGGTGCCATCTGCCTGTCTCGGCACTTCTGACTCCACAGAGCCTTTCCTACATCTGGGCTGCCTGCCGTGGCAAAGCGCAGGCGTGGGGTGAGGCCATGGCTTTGTCTTTCCAGGAAAAAATGAGCCCCTGGCCGAAGCAGCAGGCCCAGGCAGAGCCTTGAGCTTGAAGCCCAGTAGGTCTGTGGCCCTCAGGGCCAGAGCCATGCTTTCAAGGCAGGGAAGCGGCCTGCAAGCTGAGTGGGAGTGGGGGAGGGGAGGGAGACAGCTGAAGCCGAGTCCAGGAGGGCGGCGATGGAAGAGCTGCAGCTGGGTCAGAGCCTGGAGGGAGGGCGGGGCCTTCACTGAGGACCCCCCCGCCCCCCGAGGCCAGCCCTAGGCCCCGGCGGTCGCGCATGCGCCCTTGGCCTGTGCGGTGTGTGGGGGGTTGAACCCAAGCCCGCAGGGCTCCCGGAGCGGCCAGAGAAAGAAGGGCCCATGGAGAGGTAGGCGAGGTGGGCAGGGGGCGCCACCTTACTCTCCTCAGCTCCCTGAGGGAGAGAGAGAGAGACAGAGACAGAGAGAGAGATCCCTGACCTCTGAGTCTCTGCCTCCACCGCTGGCTGGTGCCAACTCACGCGCCATCCCACTTCCAGCCATCACCCCCACGCCTGCCCCGGGGCCAGCCCCACCACAGAGAGGCCGGTTGGTTCCTGCTCACCTCTGTGCCGTCCCTTCCCGACCTGACCCCAGTGCAGGGGATAAGCTTCAGACAAGTCTTTCCATGTCCCTCTGCATGACAATAGACTTCCTCCCCTCTCCCATTCCACAGGCCCACCCACCCGGGACATCCACCTTTGTCATTAGCTCAGGAGAGGATGCAAGATGAGAATCTCTGCTATTGTGTGGGGAGACTCAGTTTCCCGGGTTTCCCCCATGGACACATGTTCTTCAGCTGGGTCTGATTTTCTCCAGACAAGCTGTCTTGGGAAGGATTTGGCCAGCCCTAAGAACCTGAAGGGAAAGGGCGGAGGGGGGTTCTCTCTCTGCCCCCGACAGCCCCGAGCTGGGTCGGTCCCTCAGACCTGGCCAGGGGCAGCCCATCCCCCGGCGCCCTTCCCCGGGGCATCCAAGGGCAGGCTCGGCGCCAGCCCCACCCCGCTCGCCACTGCCCGACCATCGTCCTCCCTCGGGGGGCCTGGGCAGGACAGGGACCCGGCTGTGGGAGGCCTCCAGATCTCAGGCCTGGCACACCGTTTACCAGGCTGCTTCCTCCTCTGACGGGGGCCCAGCACACGCCCCAGGAGACTTGGCAGCCGCCCCCAGGGCTCTATCCTCTGGAACTCGTCCCCTTGGAAGGGGCCTGGCCCAGGTGCCAGGTTCGGCTGGTCGGCCAGCCTCCTTTGGAGAAAGCAGGCAAGCCGAGCCAGGCTTGCAGTGGCCATGGCGTGACACCTGCCACCTCAGGCAGAGGGCCTCCCGCGTGCCCTCCATGGCGGGTTTCTCCCCGGAGCCGTGGCCTGGGCACTAGGAAGGCCGGGCCTCCCCGACTCCCGGGAGGAGGGGCTAGCCCAGTTGCGCCCTGGCCCCCAAACCCTCTGGTGCCATCTGCCTGTCTCGGCACTTCTGACTCCACAGAGCCTTTCCTACATCTGGGCTGCCTGCCGTGGCAAAGTGCAGGCGTGGGGTGAGGCCATGGCTTTGTCTTTCCAGGAAAAAATGAGCCCCTGGCCGAAGCAGCAGGCCCAGGCAGAGCCTTGAGCTTGAAGCCCAGTAGGTCTGTGGCCCTCAGGGCCAGAGCCATGCTTTCAAGGCAGGGAAGCGGCCTGCAAGCTGAGTGGGAGTGGGGGAGGGGAGGGAGACAGCTGAAGCCGAGTCCAGAAGGGCGGCGATGGAAGAGCTGCAGCTGGGTCAGAGCCTGGAGGGAGGGCGGGGCCTTCACTGAGGACCCCCCCCCCCCCGAGGCCAGCCCTAGGCCCCGGCGGTCGCGCATGCGCCCTTGGCCTGTGCGGTGTGTGGGGGGTTGAACCCAAGCCCGCAGGGCTCCCGGAGCGGCCAGAGAAAGAAGGGCCCATGGAGAGGTAGGCGAGGTGGGCAGGGGGCGCCACCTTACTCTCCTCAGCTCCCTGAGGGAGAGAGACAGAGACAGAGACAGAGAGAGAGATCCCTGACCTCTGAGTCTCTGCCTCCACCGCTGGCTGGTGCCAACTCACGCGCCATCCCACTTCCAGCCATCACCCCCACGCCTGCCCCGGGGCCAGCCCCACCACAGAGAGGCCGGTTGGTTCCTGCTCACCTCTGTGCCGTCCCTTCCCGACCTGACCCCAGTGCAGGGGATAAGCTTCAGACAAGTCTTTCCATGTCCCTCTGCATGACAATAGACTTCCTCCCCTCTCCCATTCCACAGGCCCACCCACCCGGGACATCCACCTTTGTCATTAGCTCAGGAGAGGATGCAAGATGAGAATCTCTGCTATTGTGTGGGGAGACTCAGTTTCCCGGGTTTCCCCCATGGACACATGTTCTTCAGCTGGGTCTGATTTTCTCCAGACAAGCTGTCTTGGGAAGGATTTGGCCAGCCCTAAGAACCTGAAGGGAAAGGGCGGAGGGGGGTTCTCTCTCTGCCCCCGACAGCCCCGAGCTGGGTCGGTCCCTCAGACCTGGCCAGGGGCAGCCCATCCCCCGGCGCCCTTCCCCGGGGCATCCAAGGGCAGGCTCGGCGCCAGCCCCACCCCGCTCGCCACTGCCCGACCATCGTCCTCCCTCGGGGGGCCTGGGCAGGACAGGGACCCGGCTGTGGGAGGCCTCCAGATCTCAGGCCTGGCACACCGTTTACCAGGCTGCTTCGTCCTCTGACGGGGGCCCAGCACACGCCCCAGGAGACTTGGCAGCCGCCCCCAGGGCTCTATCCTCTGGAACTCGTCACCTTGGAAGGGGCCTGGCCCAGGTGCCAGGTTCGGCTGGTCGGCCAGCTCCTTTGGAGAAAGCAGGCAAGCCGAGCCAGGCTTGCCGTGGCCCTGGCGTGACACCTGCCACCTCAGGCAGAGGGCCTCCCGCGTGCCCTCCATGGCGGGTTTCTCCCCGGAGCCGTGGCCTGGGCACTAGGAAGGCCGGGCCTCCCCGACTCCCGGGAGGAGGGGCTAGCCCAGTTGCGCCCTGGCCCCCAAACCCTCTGGTGCCATCTGCCTGTCTCGGCACTTCTGACTCCACAGAGCCTTTCCTACATCTGGGCTGCCTGCCGTGGCAAAGTGCAGGCGTGGGGTGAGGCCATGGCTTTGTCTTTCCAGGAAAAAATGAGCCCCTGGCCGAAGCAGCAGGCCCAGGCAGAGCCTTGAGCTTGAAGCCCAGTAGGTCTGTGGCCCTCAGGGCCAGAGCCATGCTTTCAAGGCAGGGAAGCGGCCTGCAAGCTGAGTGGGAGTGGGGGAGGGGAGGGAGACAGCTGAAGCCGAGTCCAGAAGGGCGGCGATGGAAGAGCTGCAGCTGGGTCAGAGCCTGGAGGGAGGGCGGGGCCTTCACTGAGGACCCCCCCCCCCGAGGCCAGCCCTAGGCCCCGGTGGTCGCGCATGCGCCCTTGGCCTGTGCGGTGTGTGGGGGCTTGAACCCAAGCCCGCAGGGCTCCCGGAGCGGCCAGAGAAAGAAGGGCCCATGGAGAGGTAGGCGAGGTGGGCAGGGGGCGCCACCTTACTCTCCTCAGCTCCCTGAGGGAGAGAGACAGAGACAGAGACAGAGAGAGAGATCCCTGACCTCTGAGTCTCTGCCTCCACCGCTGGCTGGTGCCAACTCACGCGCCATCCCACTTCCAGCCATCACCCCCACGCCTGCCCCGGGGCCAGCCCCACCACAGAGAGGCCGGTTGGTTCCTGCTCACCTCTGTGCCGTCCCTTCCCGACCTGACCCCAGTGCAGGGGATAAGCTTCAGACAAGTCTTTCCATGTCCCTCTGCATGACAATAGACTTCCTCCCCTCTCCCATTCCACAGGCCCACCCACCCGGGACATCCACCTTTGTCATTAGCTCAGGAGAGGATGCAAGATGAGAATCTCTGCTATTGTGTGGGGAGACTCAGTTTCCCGGGTTTCCCCCATGGACACATGTTCTTCAGCTGGGTCTGATTTTCTCCAGACAAGCTGTCTTGGGAAGGATTTGGCCAGCCCTAAGAACCTGAAGGGAAAGGGCGGAGGGGGGTTCTCTCTCTGCCCCCGACAGCCCCGAGCTGGGTCGGTCCCTCAGACCTGGCCAGGGGCAGCCCATCCCCCGGCGCCCTTCCCCGGGGCATCCAAGGGAAGGCTCGGCGCCAGCCCCACCCCGCTCGCCACTGCCCGACCATCGTCCTCCCTCGGGGGGCCTGGGCAGGACAGGGACCCGGCTGTGGGAGGCCTCAAGATCTCAGGCCCGGCACACCGTTTACCAGGCTGCTTCCTCCTCTGACGGGGGCCCAGCACACGCCCCAGGAGACTTGGCAGCCGCCCCCAGGGCTCTAGCCTCTGGAACTCGTCCCCTTGGAAGGGGCCTGGCCCAGGTGCCAGGTTCGGCTGGTCGGCCAGCCTCCTTTGGAGAAAGCAGGCAAGCCGAGCCAGGCTTGCAGTGGCCCTGGCGTGACACCTGCCACCTCAGGCAGAGGGCCTCCCGCGTGCCCTCCATGGCGGGTTTCTCCCCGGAGCCGTGGCCTGGGCACTAGGAAGGCCGGGCCTCCCCGACTCCCGGGAGGAGGGGCTAGCCCAGTTGCGCCCTGGCCCCCAAACCCTCTGGTGCCATCTGCCTGTCTCGGCACTTCTGACTCCACAGAGCCTTTCCTACATCTGGGCTGCCTGCCGTGGCAAAGTGCAGGCGTGGGGTGAGGCCATGGCTTTGTCTTTCCAGGAAAAAATGAGCCCCTGGCCGAAGCAGCAGGCCCAGGCAGAGCCTTGAGCTTGAAGCCCAGTAGGTCTGTGGCCCTCAGGGCCAGAGCCATGCTTTCAAGGCAGGGAAGCGGCCTGCAAGCTGAGTGGGAGTGGGGGAGGGGAGGGAGACAGCTGAAGCCGAGTCCAGAAGGGCGGCGATGGAAGAGCTGCAGCTGGGTCAGAGCCTGGAGGGAGGGCGGGGCCTTCCCTGAGGACACCCCCCCCCCCCCCCGAGGCCAGCCCTAGGCCCCGGCGGTCGCGCATGCGCCCTTGGCCTGTGCGGTGTGTGGGGGGTTGAACCCAAGCCCGCAGGGCTCCCGGAGCGGCCAGAGAAAGAAGGGCCCATGGAGAGGTAGGCGAGGTGGGCAGGGGGCGCCACCTTACTCTCCTCAGCTCCCTGAGGGAGAGAGACAGAGACAGAGACAGAGAGAGAGATCCCTGACCTCTGAGTCTCTGCCTCCACCGCTGGCTGGTGCCAACTCACGCGCCATCCCACTTCCAGCCATCACCCCCACGCCTGCCCCGGGGCCAGCCCCACCACAGAGAGGCCGGTTGGTTCCTGCTCACCTCTGTGCCGTCCCTTCCCGACCTGACCCCAGTGCAGGGGATAAGCTTCAGACAAGTCTTTCCATGTCCCTCTGCATGACAATAGACTTCCTCCCCTCTCCCATTCCACAGGCCCACCCACCCGGGACATCCACCTTTGTCATTAGCTCAGGAGAGGATGCAAGATGAGAATCTCTGCTATTGTGTGGGGAGACTCAGTTTCCCGGGTTTCCCCCATGGACACATGTTCTTCAGCTGGGTCTGATTTTCTCCAGACAAGCTGTCTTGGGAAGGATTTGGCCAGCCCTAAGAACCTGAAGGGAAAGGGCGGAGGGGGGTTCTCTCTCTGCCCCCGACAGCCCCGAGCTGGGTCGGTCCCTCAGACCTGGCCAGGGGCAGCCCATCCCCCGGCGCCCTTCCCCGGGGCATCCAAGGGCAGGCTCGGCGCCAGCCCCACCCCGCTCGCCACTGCCCGACCATCGTCCTCCATCGGGGGGCCTGGGCAGGACAGGGACCCGGCTGTGGGAGGCCTCCAGATCTCAGGCCTGGCACACCGTTTACCAGGCTGCTTCCTCCTCTGACGGGGGCCCAGCACACGCCCCAGGAGACTTGGCAGCCGCCCCCAGGGCTCTAGCCTCTGGAACTCGTCCCCTTGGAAGGGGCCTGGCCCAGGTGCCAGGTTCGGCTGGTCGGCCAGCCTCCTTTGGAGAAAGCAGGCAAGCCGAGCCAGGCTTGCAGTGGCCCTGGCGTGACACCTGCCACCTCAGGCAGAGGGCCTCCCGCGTGCCCCCCATGGCGGGTTTCTCCCCGGAGCCGTGGCCTGGGCACTAGGAAGGCCGGGCCTCCCCGACTCCCGGGAGGAGGGGCTAGCCCAGTTGCGCCCTGGCCCCCAAACCCTCTGGTGCCATCTGCCTGTCTCGGCACTTCTGACTCCACAGAGCCTTTCCTACATCTGGGCTGCCTGCCGTGGCAAAGTGCAGGCGTGGGGTGAGGCCATGGCTTTGTCTTTCCAGGAAAAAATGAGCCCCTGGCCGAAGCAGCAGGCCCAGGCAGAGCCTTGAGCTTGAAGCCCAGTAGGTCTGTGGCCCTCAGGGCCAGAGCCATGCTTTCAAGGCAGGGAAGCGGCCTGCAAGCTGAGTGGGAGTGGGGGAGGGGAGGGAGACAGCTGAAGCCCAGTCCAGAAGGGCGGCGATGGAAGAGCTGCAGCTGGGTCAGAGCCTGGAGGGAGGGCGGGGCCTTCACTGATGACCCCCCCCCCCCCCCCCCCGAGGCCAGCCCTAGGCCCCGGCGGTCGCGCATGCGCCCTTGGCCTGTGCGGTGTGTGGGGGGTTGAACCCAAGCCCGCAGGGCTCCCGGAGCGGCCAGAGAAAGAAGGGCCCATGGAGAGGTAGGCGAGGTGGGCAGGGGGCGCCACCTTACTCTCCTCAGCTCCCTGAGGGAGAGAGACAGAGACAGAGACAGAGAGAGAGATCCCTGACCTCTGAGTCTCTGCCTCCACCGCTGGCTGGTGCCAACTCACGCGCCATCCCACTTCCAGCCATCACCCCCACGCCTGCCCCGGGGCCAGCCCCACCACAGAGAGGCCGGTTGGTTCCTGCTCACCTCTGTGCCGTCCCTTCCCGACCTGACCCCAGTGCAGGGGATAAGCTTCAGACAAGTCTTTCCATGTCCCTCTGCATGACAATAGACTTCCTCCCCTCTCCCATTCCACAGGCCCACCCACCCGGGACATCCACCTTTGTCATTAGCTCAGGAGAGGATGCAAGATGAGAATCTCTGCTATTGTGTGGGGAGACTCAGTTTCCCGGGTTTCCCCCATGGACACATGTTCTTCAGCTGGGTCTGATTTTCTCCAGACAAGCTGTCTTGGGAAGGATTTGGCCAGCCCTAAGAACCTGAAGGGAAAGGGCGGAGGGGGGTTCTCTCTCTGCCCCCGACAGCCCCGAGCTGGGTCGGTCCCTCAGACCTGGCCAGGGGCAGCCCATCCCCCGGCGCCCTTCCCCGGGGCATCCAAGGGCAGGCTCGGCGCCAGCCCCACCCCGCTCGCCACTGCCCGACCATCGTCCTCCCTCGGGGGGCCTGGGCAGGACAGGGACCCGGCTGTGGGAGGCCTCAAGATCTCAGGCCCGGCACACCGTTTACCAGGCTGCTTCCTCCTCTGACGGGGGCCCAGCACACGCCCCAGGAGACTTGGCAGCCGCCCCCAGGGCTCTAGCCTCTGGAACTCGTCCCCTTGGAAGGGGCCTGGCCCAGGTGCCAGGTTCGGCTGGTCGGCCAGCCTCCTTTGGAGAAAGCAGGCAAGCCGAGCCAGGCTTGCAGTGGCCCTGGCGTGACACCTGCCACCTCAGGCAGAGGGCCTCCCGCGTGCCCTCCATGGCGGGTTTCTCCCCGGAGCCGTGGCCTGGGCACTAGGAAGGCCGGGCCTCCCCGACTCCCGGGAGGAGGGGCTAGCCCAGTTGCGCCCTGGCCCCCAAACCCTCTGGTGCCATCTGCCTGTCTCGGCACTTCTGACTCCACAGAGCCTTTCCTACATCTGGGCTGCCTGCCGTGGCAAAGTGCAGGCGTGGGGTGAGGCCATGGCTTTGTCTTTCCAGGAAAAAATGAGCCCCTGGCCGAAGCAGCAGGCCCAGGCAGAGCCTTGAGCTTGAAGCCCAGTAGGTCTGTGGCCCTCAGGGCCAGAGCCATGCTTTCAAGGCAGGGAAGCGGCCTGCAAGCTGAGTGGGAGTGGGGGAGGGGAGGGAGACAGCTGAAGCCGAGTCCAGAAGGGCGGCGATGGAAGAGCTGCAGCTGGGTCAGAGCCTGGAGGGAGGGCGGGGCCTTCCCTGAGGACACCCCCCCCCCCCCGAGGCCAGCCCTAGGCCCCGGCGGTCGCGCATGCGCCCTTGGCCTGTGCGGTGTGTGGGGGGTTGAACCCAAGCCCGCAGGGCTCCCGGAGCGGCCAGAGAAAGAAGGGCCCATGGAGAGGTAGGCGAGGTGGGCAGGGGGCGCCACCTTACTCTCCTCAGCTCCCTGAGGGAGAGAGACAGAGACAGAGACAGAGAGAGAGATCCCTGACCTCTGAGTCTCTGCCTCCACCGCTGGCTGGTGCCAACTCACGCGCCATCCCACTTCCAGCCATCACCCCCACGCCTGCCCCGGGGCCAGCCCCACCACAGAGAGGCCGGTTGGTTCCTGCTCACCTCTGTGCCGTCCCTTCCCGACCTGACCCCAGTGCAGGGGATAAGCTTCAGACAAGTCTTTCCATGTCCCTCTGCATGACAATAGACTTCCTCCCCTCTCCCATTCCACAGGCCCACCCACCCGGGACATCCACCTTTGTCATTAGCTCAGGAGAGGATGCAAGATGAGAATCTCTGCTATTGTGTGGGGAGACTCAGTTTCCCGGGTTTCCCCCATGGACACATGTTCTTCAGCTGGGTCTGATTTTCTCCAGACAAGCTGTCTTGGGAAGGATTTGGCCAGCCCTAAGAACCTGAAGGGAAAGGGCGGAGGGGGGTTCTCTCTCTGCCCCCGACAGCCCCGAGCTGGGTCGGTCCCTCAGACCTGGCCAGGGGCAGCCCATCCCCCGGCGCCCTTCCCCGGGGCATCCAAGGGCAGGCTCGGCGCCAGCCCCACCCCGCTCGCCACTGCCCGACCATCGTCCTCCATCGGGGGGCCTGGGCAGGACAGGGACCCGGCTGTGGGAGGCCTCCAGATCTCAGGCCTGGCACACCGTTTACCAGGCTGCTTCCTCCTCTGACGGGGGCCCAGCACACGCCCCAGGAGACTTGGCAGCCGCCCCCAGGGCTCTAGCCTCTGGAACTCGTCCCCTTGGAAGGGGCCTGGCCCAGGTGCCAGGTTCGGCTGGTCGGCCAGCCTCCTTTGGAGAAAGCAGGCAAGCCGAGCCAGGCTTGCAGTGGCCCTGGCGTGACACCTGCCACCTCAGGCAGAGGGCCTCCCGCGTGCCCTCCATGGCGGGTTTCTCCCCGGAGCCGTGGCCTGGGCACTAGGAAGGCCGGGCCTCCCCGACTCCCGGGAGGAGGGGCTAGCCCAGTTGCGCCCTGGCCCCCAAACCCTCTGGTGCCATCTGCCTGTCTCGGCACTTCTGACTCCACAGAGCCTTTCCTACATCTGGGCTGCCTGCCGTGGCAAAGTGCAGGCGTGGGGTGAGGCCATGGCTTTGTCTTTCCAGGAAAAAATGAGCCCCTGGCCGAAGCAGCAGGCCCAGGCAGAGCCTTGAGCTTGAAGCCCAGTAGGTCTGTGGCCCTCAGGGCCAGAGCCATGCTTTCAAGGCAGGGAAGCGGCCTGCAAGCTGAGTGGGAGTGGGGGAGGGGAGGGAGACAGCTGAAGCCCAGTCCAGAAGGGCGGCGATGGAAGAGCTGCAGCTGGGTCAGAGCCTGGAGGGAGGGCGGGGCCTTCACTGATGACCCCCCCCCCCCCCCCCGAGGCCAGCCCTAGGCCCCGGCGGTCGCGCATGCGCCCTTGGCCTGTGCGGTGTGTGGGGGGTTGAACCCAAGCCCGCAGGGCTCCCGGAGCGGCCAGAGAAAGAAGGGCCCATGGAGAGGTAGGCGAGGTGGGCAGGGGGCGCCACCTTACTCTCCTCAGCTCCCTGAGGGAGAGAGACAGAGACAGAGACAGAGAGAGAGATCCCTGACCTCTGAGTCTCTGCCTCCACCGCTGGCTGGTGCCAACTCACGCGCCATCCCACTTCCAGCCATCACCCCCACGCCTGCCCCGGGGCCAGCCCCACCACAGAGAGGCCGGTTGGTTCCTGCTCACCTCTGTGCCGTCCCTTCCCGACCTGACCCCAGTGCAGGGGATAAGCTTCAGACAAGTCTTTCCATGTCCCTCTGCATGACAATAGACTTCCTCCCCTCTCCCATTCCACAGGCCCACCCACCCGGGACATCCACCTTTGTCATTAGCTCAGGAGAGGATGCAAGATGAGAATCTCTGCTATTGTGTGGGGAGACTCAGTTTCCCGGGTTTCCCCCATGGACACATGTTCTTCAGCTGGGTCTGATTTTCTCCAGACAAGCTGTCTTGGGAAGGATTTGGCCAGCCCTAAGAACCTGAAGGGAAAGGGCGGAGGGGGGTTCTCTCTCTGCCCCCGACAGCCCCGAGCTGGGTCGGTCCCTCAGACCTGGCCAGGGGCAGCCCATCCCCCGGCGCCCTTCCCCGGGGCATCCAAGGGCAGGCTCGGCGCCAGCCCCACCCCGCTCGCCACTGCCCGACCATCGTCCTCCCTCGGGGGGCCTGGGCAGGACAGGGACCCGGCTGTGGGAGGCCTCCAGTTCTCAGGCCTGGCACACCGTTTACCAGGCTGCTTCCTCCTCTGACGGGGGCCCAGCACACGCCCCAGGAGACTTGGCAGCCGCCCCCAGGGCTCTAGCCTATGGAACTCGTCCCCTTGGAAGGGGCCTGGCCCAGGTGCCAGGTTCGGCTGGTCGGCCAGCCTCCTTTGGAGAAAGCAGGCAAGCCGAGCCAGGCTTGCAGTGGCCCTGGCGTGACACCTGCCACCTCAGGCAGAGGGCCTCCCGCGTGCCCTCCATGGCGGGTTTCTCCCCGGAGCCGTGGCCTGGGCACTAGGAAGGCCGGGCCTCCCCGACTCCCGGGAGGAGGGGCTAGCCCAGTTGCGCCCTGGCCCCCAAACCCTCTGGTGCCATCTGCCTGTCTCGGCACTTCTGACTCCACAGAGCCTTTCCTACATCTGGGCTGCCTGCCGTGGCAAAGTGCAGGCGTGGGGTGAGGCCATGGCTTTGTCTTTCCAGGAAAAAATGAGCCCCTGGCCGAAGCAGCAGGCCCAGGCAGAGCCTTGAGCTTGAAGCCCAGTAGGTCTGTGGCCCTCAGGGCCAGAGCCATGCTTTCAAGGCAGGGAAGCGGCCTGCAAGCTGAGTGGGAGTGGGGGAGGGGAGGGAGACAGCTGAAGCCGAGTCCAGAAGGGCGGCGATGGAAGAGCTGCAGCTGGGTCAGAGCCTGGAGGGAGGGCGGGGCCTTCACTGAGGACCCCCCCGCCCCCCGAGGCCAGCCCTAGGCCCCGGCGGTCGCGCATGCGCCCTTGGCCTGTGCGGTGTGTGGGGGGTTGAACCCAAGCCCGCAGGGCTCCCGGAGCGGCCAGAGAAAGAAGGGCCCATGGAGAGGTAGGCGAGGTGGGCAGGGGGCGCCACCTTACTCTCCTCAGCTCCCTGAGGGAGAGAGACAGAGACAGAGACAGAGAGAGAGATCCCTGACCTCTGAGTCTCTGCCTCCACCGCTGGCTGGTGCCAACTCACGCGCCATCCCACTTCCAGCCATCACCCCCACGCCTGCCCCGGGGCCAGCCCCACCACAGAGAGGCCGGTTGGTTCCTGCTCACCTCTGTGCCGTCCCTTCCCGACCTGACCCCAGTGCAGGGGATAAGCTTCAGACAAGTCTTTCCATGTCCCTCTGCATGACAATAGACTTCCTCCCCTCTCCCATTCCACAGGCCCACCCACCCGGGACATCCACCTTTGTCATTAGCTCAGGAGAGGATGCAAGATGAGAATCTCTGCTATTGTGTGGGGAGACTCAGTTTCCCGGGTTTCCCCCATGGACACATGTTCTTCAGCTGGGTCTGATTTTCTCCAGACAAGCTGTCTTGGGAAGGATTTGGCCAGCCCTAAGAAGCTGAAGGGAAAGGGCGGAGGGGGGTTCTCTCTCTGCCCCCGACAGCCCCGAGCTGGGTCGGTCCCTCAGACCTGGCCAGGGGCAGCCCATCCCCCGGCGCCCTTCCCCGGGGCATCCAAGGGCAGGCTCGGCGCCAGCCCCACCCCGCTCGCCACTGCCCGACCATCGTCCTCCCTCGGGGGGCCTGGGCAGGACAGGGACCCGGCTGTTGGAGGCCTCCAGATCTCAGGCCTGGCACACCGTTTACCAGGCTGCTTCCTCCTCTGACGGGGGCCCAGCACACGCCCCAGGAGACTTGGCAGCCGCCCCCAGGGCTCTAGCCTCTGGAACTCGTCCCCTTGGAAGGGGCCTGGCCCAGGTGCCAGGTTCGGCTGGTCGGCCAGCCTCCTTTGGAGAAAGCAGGCAAGCCGAGCCAGGCTTGCAGTGGCCCTGGCGTGACACCTGCCACCTCAGGCAGAGGGCCTCCCGCGTGCCCTCCATGGCGGGTTTCTCCCCGGAGCCGTGGCCTGGGCACTAGGAAGGCCGGGCCTCCCCGACTCCCGGGAGGAGGGGCTAGCCCAGTTGCGCCCTGGCCCCCAAACCCTCTGGTGCCATCTGCCTGTCTCGGCACTTCTGACTCCACAGAGCCTTTCCTACATCTGGGCTGCCTGCCGTGGCAAAGTGCAGGCGTGGGGTGAGGCCATGGCTTTGTCTTTCCAGGAAAAAATGAGCCCCTGGCCGAAGCAGCAGGCCCAGGCAGAGCCTTGAGCTTGAAGCCCAGTAGGTCTGTGGCCCTCAGGGCCAGAGCCATGCTTTCAAGGCAGGGAAGCGGCCTGCAAGCTGAGTGGGAGTGGGGGAGGGGAGGGAGACAGCTGAAGCCGAGTCCAGAAGGGCGGCGATGGAAGAGCTGCAGCTGGGTCAGAGCCTGGAGGGAGGGCGGGGCCTTCACTGAGGACCCCCCCCCCCCCCCCGAGGCCAGCCCTAGGCCCCGGCGGTCGCGCATGCGCCCTTGGCCTGTGCGGTGTGTGGGGGGTTGAACCCAAGCCCGCAGGGCTCCCGGAGCGGCCAGAGAAAGAAGGGCCCATGGAGAGGTAGGCGAGGTGGGCAGGGGGCGCCACCTTACTCTCCTCAGCTCCCTGAGGGAGAGAGACAGAGACAGAGACAGAGAGAGAGATCCCTGACCTCTGAGTCTCTGCCTCCACCGCTGGCTGGTGCCAACTCACGCGCCATCCCACTTCCAGCCATCACCCCCACGCCTGCCCCGGGGCCAGCCCCACCACAGAGAGGCCGGTTGGTTCCTGCTCACCTCTGTGCCGTCCCTTCCCGACCTGACCCCAGTGCAGGGGATAAGCTTCAGACAAGTCTTTCCATGTCCCTCTGCATGACAATAGACTTCCTCCCCTCTCCCATTCCACAGGCCCACCCACCCGGGACATCCACCTTTGTCATTAGCTCAGGAGAGGATGCAAGATGAGAATCTCTGCTATTGTGTGGGGAGACTCAGTTTCCCGGGTTTCCCCCATGGACACATGTTCTTCAGCTGGGTCTGATTTTCTCCAGACAAGCTGTCTTGGGAAGGATTTGGCCAGCCCTAAGAACCTGAAGGGAAAGGGCGGAGGGGGGTTCTCTCTCTGCCCCCGACAGCCCCGAGCTGGGTCGGTCCCTCAGACCTGGCCAGGGGCAGCCCATCCCCCGGCGCCCTTCCCCGGGGCATCCAAGGGCAGGCTCGGCGCCAGCCCCACCCCGCTCGCCACTGCCCGACCATCGTCCTCCCTCGGGGGGCCTGGGCAGGACAGGGACCCGGCTGTGGGAGGCCTCCAGATCTCAGGCCTGGCACACCGTTTACCAGGCTGCTTCCTCCTCTGACGGGGGCCCAGCACACGCCCCAGGAGACTTGGCAGCCGCCCCCAGGGCTCTAGCCTCTGGAACTCGTCCCCTTCGAAGGGGCCTGGCCCAGGTGCCAGGTTCGGCTGGTCGGCCAGCCTCCTTTGGAGAAAGCAGGCAAGCCGAGCCAGGCTTGCAGTGGCCCTGGCGTGACACCTGCCACCTCAGGCAGAGGGCCTCCCGCGTGCCCTCCATGGCGGGTTTCTCCCCGGAGCCGTGGCCTGGGCACTAGGAAGGCCGGGCCTCCCCGACTCCCGGGAGGAGGGGCTAGCCCAGTTGCGCCCTGGCCCCCAAACCCTCTGGTGCCATCTGCCTGTCTCGGCACTTCTGACTCCACAGAGCCTTTCCTACATCTGGGCTGCCTGCCGTGGCAAAGTGCAGGCGTGGGGTGAGGCCATGGCTTTGTCTTTCCAGGAAAAAATGAGCCCCTGGCCGAAGCAGCAGGCCCAGGCAGAGCCTTGAGCTTGAAGCCCAGTAGGTCTGTGGCCCTCAGGGCCAGAGCCATGCTTTCAAGGCAGGGAAGCGGCCTGCAAGCTGAGTGGGAGTGGGGGAGGGGAGGGAGACAGCTGAAGCCGAGTCCAGAAGGGCGGCGATGGAAGAGCTGCAGCTGGGTCAGAGCCTGGAGGGAGGGCGGGGCCTTCACTGAGGACCCCCCCCCCCCCCCCGAGGCCAGCCCTAGGCCCCGGCGGTCGCGCATGCGCCCTTGGCCTGTGCGGTGTGTGGGGGCTTGAACCCAAGCCCGCAGGGCTCCCGGAGCGGCCAGAGAAAGAAGGGCCCATGGAGAGGTAGGCGAGGTGGGCAGGGGGCGCCACCTTACTCTCCTCAGCTCCCTGAGGGAGAGAGACAGAGACAGAGACAGAGAGAGAGATCCCTGACCTCTGAGTCTCTGCCTCCACCGCTGGCTGGTGCCAACTCACGCGCCATCCCACTTCCAGCCATCACCCCCACGCCTGCCCCGGGGCCAGCCCCACCACAGAGAGGCCGGTTGGTTCCTGCTCACCTCTGTGCCGTCCCTTCCCGACCTGACCCCAGTGCAGGGGATAAGCTTCAGACAAGTCTTTCCATGTCCCTCTGCATGACAATAGACTTCCTCCCCTCTCCCATTCCACAGGCCCACCCACCCGGGACATCCACCTTTGTCATTAGCTCAGGAGAGGATGCAAGATGAGAATCTCTGCTATTGTGTGGGGAGACTCAGTTTCCCGGGTTTCCCCCATGGACACATGTTCTTCAGCTGGGTCTGATTTTCTCCAGACAAGCTGTCTTGGGAAGGATTTGGCCAGCCCTAAGAACCTGAAGGGAAAGGGCGGAGGGGGGTTCTCTCTCTGCCCCCGACAGCCCCGAGACGGGTCGGTCCCTCAGACCTGGCCAGGGGCAGCCCATCCCCCGGCGCCCTTCCCCGGGGCATCCAAGGGCAGGCTCGGCGCCAGCCCCACCCCGCTCGCCACTGCCCGACCATCGTCCTCCCTCGGGGGGCCTGGGCAGGACAGGGACCCGGCTGTGGGAGGCCTCCAGATCTCAGGCCTGGCACACCGTTTACCAGGCTGCTTCCTCCTCTGACGGGGGCCCAGCACACGCCCCAGGAGACTTGGCAGCCGCCCCCAGGGCTCTATCCTCTGGAACTCGTCCCCTTGGAAGGGGCCTGGCCCAGGTGCCAGGTTCGGCTGGTCGGCCAGCCTCCTTTGGAGAAAGCAGGCAAGCCGAGCCAGGCTTGCAGTGGCCCTGGCGTGACACCTGCCACCTCAGGCAGAGGGCCTCCCGCGTGCCCTCCATGGCGGGTTTCTCCCCGGAGCCGTGGCCTGGGCACTAGGAAGGCCGGGCCTCCCCGACTCCCGGGAGGAGGGGCTAGCCCAGTTGCGCCCTGGCCCCCAAACCCTCTGGTGCCATCTGCCTGTCTCGGCACTTCTGACTCCACAGAGCCTTTCCTACATCTGGGCTGCCTGCCGTGGCAAAGTGCAGGCGTGGGGTGAGGCCATGGCTTTGTCTTTCCAGGAAAAAATGAGCCCCTGGCCGAAGCAGCAGGCCCAGGCAGAGCCTTGAGCTTGAAGCCCAGTAGGTCTGTGGCCCTCAGGGCCAGAGCCATGCTTTCAAGGCAGGGAAGCGGCCTGCAAGCTGAGTGGGAGTGGGGGAGGGGAGGGAGACAGCTGAAGCCGAGTCCAGAAGGGCGGCGATGGAAGAGCTGCAGCTGGGTCAGAGCCTGGAGGGAGGGCGGGGCCTTCACTGAGGACCCCCCCCCCCCCCCCGAGGCCAGCCCTAGGCCCCGGCGGTCGCGCATGCGCCCTTGGCCTGTGCGGTGTGTGGGGGGTTGAACCCAAGCCCGCAGGGCTCCCGGAGCGGCCAGAGAAAGAAGGGCCCATGGAGAGGTAGGCGAGGTGGGCAGGGGGCGCCACCTTACTCTCCTCAGCTCCCTGAGGGAGAGAGACAGAGACAGAGACAGAGAGAGAGATCCCTGACCTCTGAGTCTCTGCCTCCACCGCTGGCTGGTGCCAACTCACGCGCCATCCCACTTCCAGCCATCACCCCCACGCCTGCCCCGGGGCCAGCCCCACCACAGAGAGGCCGGTTGGTTCCTGCTCACCTCTGTGCCGTCCCTTCCCGACCTGACCCCAGTGCAGGGGATAAGCTTCAGACAAGTCTTTCCATGTCCCTCTGCATGACAATAGACTTCCTCCCCTCTCCCATTCCACAGGCCCACCCACCCGGGACATCCACCTTTGTCATTAGCTCAGGAGAGGATGCAAGATGAGAATCTCTGCTATTGTGTGGGGAGACTCAGTTTCCCGGGTTTCCCCCATGGACACATGTTCTTCAGCTGGGTCTGATTTTCTCCAGACAAGCTGTCTTGGTAAGGATTTGGCCAGCCCTAAGATCCTGAAGGGAAAGGGCGGAGGGGGGTTCTCTCTCTGCCCCCGACAGCCCCGAGCTGGGTCGGTCCCTCAGACCTGGCCAGGGGCAGCCCATCCCCCGGCGCCCTTCCCCGGGGCATCCAAGGGCAGGCTCGGCGCCAGCCCCACCCCGCTCGCCACTGCCCGACTATCGTCCTCCCTCGGGGGGCCTGGGCAGGACAGGGACCCGGCTGTGGGAGGCCTCCAGATCTCAGGCCTGGCACACCGTTTACCAGGCTGCTTCCTCCTCTGACGGGGGCCCAGCACACGCCCCAGGAGACTTGGCAGCCGCCCCCAGGGCTCTATCCTCTGGAACTCGTCCCCTTGGAAGGGGCCTGGCCCAGGTGCCAGGTTCGGCTGGTCGGCCAGCCTCCTTTGGAGAAAGCAGGCAAGCCGAGCGAGGCTTGCAGTGGCCCTGGCGTGACACCTGCCACCTCAGGCAGAGGGCCTCCCGCGTGCCCTCCATGGCGGGTTTCTCCCCGGAGCCGTGGCCTGGGCACTAGGAAGGCCGGGCCTCCCCGACTCCCGGGAGGAGGGGCTAGCCCAGTTGCGCCCTGGCCCCCAAACCCTCTGGTGCCATCTGCCTGTCTCGGCACTTCTGACTCCACAGAGCCTTTCCTACATCTGGGCTGCCTGCCGTGGCAAAGTGCAGGCGTGGGGTGAGGCCATGGCTTTGTCTTTCCAGGAAAAAATGAGCCCCTGGCCGAAGCAGCAGGCCCAGGCAGAGCCTTGAGCTTGAAGCCCAGTAGGTCTGTGGCCCTCAGGGCCAGAGCCATGCTTTCAAGGCAGGGAAGCGGCCTGCAAGCTGAGTGGGAGTGGGGGAGGGGAGGGAGACAGCTGAAGCCCAGTCCAGAAGGGCGGCGATGGAAGAGCTGCAGCTGGGTCAGAGCCTGGAGGGAGGGCGGGGCCTTCACTGAGGACCCCCCCCCCCCCCCCGAGGCCAGCCCTAGGCCCCGGGGCGGTCGCGCATGCGCCCTTGGCCTGTGCGGTGTGTGGGGTGTTGAACCCAAGCCCGCAGGGCTCCCGGAGCGGCCAGAGAAAGAAGGGCCCATGGAGAGGTAGGCGAGGTGGGCAGGGGGTCGCCACCTTACTCTCCTCAGCTCCCTGAGGGAGAGAGACAGAGACAGAGACAGAGAGAGAGATCCCTGACCTCTGAGTCTCTGCCTCCACCGCTGGCTGGTGCCAACTCACGCGCCATCCCACTTCCAGCCATCACCCCCACGCCTGCCCCGGGGCCAGCCCCACCACAGAGAGGCCGGTTGGTTCCTGCTCACCTCTGTGCCGTCCCTTCCCGACCTGACCCCAGTGCAGGGGATAAGCTTCAGACAAGTCTTTCCATGTCCCTCTGCATGACAATAGACTTCCTCCCCTCTCCCATTCCACAGGCCCACCCACCCGGGACATCCACCTTTGTCATTAGCTCAGGAGAGGATGCAAGATGAGAATCTCTGCTATTGTGTGGGGAGACTCAGTTTCCCGGGTTTCCCCCATGGACACATGTTCTTCAGCTGGGTCTGATTTTCTCCAGACAAGCTGTCTTGGGAAGGATTTGGCCAGCCCTAAGAACCTGAAGGGAAAGGGCGGAGGGGGGTTCTCTCTCTGCCCCCGACAGCCCCGAGCTGGGTCGGTCCCTCAGACCTGGCCAGGGGCAGCCCATCCCCCGGCGCCCTTCCCCGGGGCATCCAAGGGCAGGCTCGGCGCCAGCCCCACCCCGCTCGCCACTGCCCGACCATCGTCCTCCCTCGGGGGGCCTGGGCAGGACAGGGACCCGGCTGTGGGAGGCCTCCAGATCTCAGGCATGGCACACCGTTTACCAGGCTGCTTCCTCCTCTGACGGGGGCCCAGCACACGCCCCAGGAGACTTGGCAGCCGCCCCCAGGGCTCTAGCCTCTGGAACTCGTCCCCTTGGAAGGGGCCTGGCCCAGGTGCCAGGTTCGGCTGGTCGGCCAGCCTCCTTTGGAGAAAGCAGGCAAGCCGAGCCAGGCTTGCTGTGGCCCTGGCGTGACACCTGCCACCTCAGGCAGAGGGCCTCCCGCGTGCCCTCCATGGCGGGTTTCTCCCCGGAGCCGTGGCCTGGGCACTAGGAAGGCCGGGCCTCCCCGACTCCCGGGAGGAGGGGCTAGCCCAGTTGCGCCCTGGCCCCCAAACCCTCTGGTGCCATCTGCCTGTCTCGGCACTTCTGACTCCACAGAGCCTTTCCTACATCTGGGCTGCCTGCCGTGGCAAAGTGCAGGCGTGGGGTGAGGCCATGGCTTTGTCTTTCCAGGAAAAAATGAGCCCCTGGCCGAAGCAGCAGGCCCAGGCAGAGCCTTGAGCTTGAAGCCCAGTAGGTCTGTGGCCCTCAGGGCCAGAGCCATGCTTTCAAGGCAGGGAAGCGGCCTGCAAGCTGAGTGGGAGTGGGGGAGGGGAGGGAGACAGCTGAAGCCGAGTCCAGAAGGGCGGCGATGGAAGAGCTGCAGCTGGGTCAGAGCCTGGAGGGAGGGCGGGGCCTTCACTGAGGACCCCCCCTCCCCGAGGCCAGCCCTAGGCCCCGGCGGTCGCGCATGCGCCCTTGGCCTGTGCGGTGTGTGGGGGCTTGAACCCAAGCCCGCAGGGCTCCCGGAGCGGCCAGAGAAAGAAGGGCCCATGGAGAGGTAGGCGAGGTGGGCAGGGGGCGCCACCTTACTCTCCTCAGCTCCCTGAGGGAGAGAGAGAGAGACAGAGACAGAGAGAGAGATCCCTGACCTCTGAGTCTCTGCCTCCACCGCTGGCTGGTGCCAACTCACGCGCCATCCCACTTCCAGCCATCACCCCCACGCCTGCCCCGGGGCCAGCCCCACCACAGAGAGGCCGGTTGGTTCCTGCTCACCTCTGTGCCGTCCCTTCCCGACCTGACCCCAGTGCAGGGGATAAGCTTCAGACAAGTCTTTCCATGTCCCTCTGCATGACAATAGACTTCCTCCCCTCTCCCATTCCACAGGCCCACCCACCCGGGACATCCACCTTTGTCATTAGCTCAGGAGAGGATGCAAGATGAGAATCTCTGCTATTGTGTGGGGAGACTCAGTTTCCCGGGTTTCCCCCATGGACACATGTTCTTCAGCTGGGTCTGATTTTCTCCAGACAAGCTGTCTTGGGAAGGATTTGGCCAGCCCTAAGAACCTGAAGGGAAAGGGCGGAGGGGGGTTCTCTCTCTGCCCCCGACAGCCCCGAGCTGGGTCGGTCCCTCAGACCTGGCCAGGGGCAGCCCATCCCCCGGCGCCCTTCCCCGGGGCATCCAAGGGCAGGCTCGGCGCCAGCCCCACCCCGCTCGCCACTGCCCGACCATCGTCCTCCCTCGGGGGGCCTGGGCAGGACAGGGACCCGGCTGTGGGAGGCCTCCAGATCTCAGGCCTGGCACACCGTTTACCAGGCTGCTTCCTCCTCTGACGGGGGCCCAGCACACGCCCCAGGAGACTTGGCAGCCGCCCCCAGGGCTCTAGCCTCTGGAACTCGTCCCCTTGGAAGGGGCCTGGCCCAGGTGCCAGGTTCGGCTGGTCGGCCAGCCTCCTTTGGAGAAAGCAGGCAAGCCGAGCCAGGCTTGCAGTGGCCCTGGCGTGACACCTGCCACCTCAGGCAGAGGGCCTCCCGCGTGCCCTCCATGGCGGGTTTCTCCCCGGAGCCGTGGCCTGGGCACTAGGAAGGCCGGGCCTCCCCGACTCCCGGGAGGAGGGGCTAGCCCAGTTGCGCCCTGGCCCCCAAACCCTCTGGTGCCATCTGCCTGTCTCGGCACTTCTGACTCCACAGAGCCTTTCCTACATCTGGGCTGCCTGCCGTGGCAAAGTGCAGGCGTGGGGTGAGGCCATGGCTTTGTCTTTCCAGGAAAAAATGAGCCCCTGGCCGAAGCAGCAGGCCCAGGCAGAGCCTTGAGCTTGAAGCCCAGTAGGTCTGTGGCCCTCAGGGCCAGAGCCATGCTTTCAAGGCAGGGAAGCGGCCTGCAAGCTGAGTGGGAGTGGGGGAGGGGAGGGAGACAGCTGAAGCCGAGTCCAGAAGGGCGGCGATGGAAGAGCTGCAGCTGGGTCAGAGCCTGGAGGGAGGGCGGGGCCTTCACTGAGGACCCCCCCCCCCGAGGCCAGCCCTAGGCCCTGGCGGTCGCGCATGCGCCCTTGGCCTGTGCGGTGTGTGGGGGGTTGAACCCAAGCCCGCAGGGCTCCCGGAGCGGCCAGAGAAAGAAGGGCCCATGGAGAGGTAGGCGAGGTGGGCAGGGGGCGCCACCTTACTCTCCTCAGCTCCCTGAGGGAGAGAGACAGAGACAGAGAGAGAGATCCCTGACCTCTGAGTCTCTGCCTCCACCGCTGGCTGGTGCCAACTCACGCGCCATCCCACTTCCAGCCATCACCCCCACGCCTGCCCCGGGGCCAGCCCCACCACAGAGAGGCCGGTTGGTTCCTGCTCACCTCTGTGCCGTCCCTTCCCGACCTGACCCCAGTGCAGGGGATAAGCTTCAGACAAGTCTTTCCATGTCCCTCTGCATGACAATAGACTTCCTCCCCTCTCCCATTCCACAGGCCCACCCACCCGGGACATCCACCTTTGTCATTAGCTCAGGAGAGGATGCAAGATGAGAATCTCTGCTATTGTGTGGGGAGACTCAGTTTCCCGGGTTTCCCCCATGGACACATGTTCTTCAGCTGGGTCTGATTTTCTCCAGACAAGCTGTCTTGGGAAGGATTTGGCCAGCCCTAAGAACCTGAAGGGAAAGGGCGGAGGGGGGTTCTCTCTCTGCCCCCGACAGCCCCGAGCTGGGTCGGTCCCTCAGACCTGGCCAGGGGCAGCCCATCCCCCGGCGCCCTTCCCCGGGGCATCCAAGGGCAGGCTCGGCGCCAGCCCCACCCCGCTCGCCACTGCCCGACCATCGTCCTCCCTCGGGGGGCCTGGGCAGGACAGGGACCCGGCTGTGGGAGGCCTCCAGATCTCAGGCCTGGCACACCGTTTACCAGGCTGCTTCGTCCTCTGACGGGGGCCCAGCACACGCCCCAGGAGACTTGGCAGCCGCCCCCAGGGCTCTATCCTCTGGAACTCGTCCCCTTGGAAGGGGCCTGGCCCAGGTGCCAGGTTCGGCTGGTCGGCCAGCTCCTTTGGAGAAAGCAGGCAAGCCGAGCCAGGCTTGCCGTGGCCCTGGCGTGACACCTGCCACCTCAGGCAGAGGGCCTCCCGCGTGCCCTCCATGGCGGGTTTCTCCCCGGAGCCGTGGCCTGGGCACTAGGAAGGCCGGGCCTCCCCGACTCCCGGGAGGAGGGGCTAGCCCAGTTGCGCCCTGGCCCCCAAACCCTCTGGTGCCATCTGCCTGTCTCGGCACTTCTGACTCCACAGAGCCTTTCCTACATCTGGGCTGCCTGCCGTGGCAAAGTGCAGGCGTGGGGTGAGGCCATGGCTTTGTCTTTCCAGGAAAAAATGAGCCCCTGGCCGAAGCAGCAGGCCCAGGCAGAGCCTTGAGCTTGAAGCCCAGTAGGTCTGTGGCCCTCAGGGCCAGAGCCATGCTTTCAAGGCAGGGAAGCGGCCTGCAAGCTGAGTGGGAGTGGGGGAGGGGAGGGAGACAGCTGAAGCCGAGTCCAGAAGGGCGGCGATGGAAGAGCTGCAGCTGGGTCAGAGCCTGGAGGGAGGGCGGGGCCTTCACTGAGGACCCCCCCCCCCCCCGAGGCCAGCCCTAGGCCCCGGCGGTCGCGCATGCGCCCTTGTCCTGTGCGGTGTGTGGGGGGTTGAACCCAAGCCCGCAGGGCTCCCGGAGCGGCCAGAGAAAGAAGGGCCCATGGAGAGGTAGGCGAGGTGGGCAGGGGGCGCCACCTTACTCTCCTCAGCTCCCTGAGGGAGAGAGACAGAGACAGAGACAGAGAGAGAGATCCCTGACCTCTGAGTCTCTGCCTCCACCGCTGGCTGGTGCCAACTCACGCGCCATCCCACTTCCAGCCATCACCCCCACGCCTGCCCCGGGGCCAGCCCCACCACAGAGAGGCCGGTTGGTTCCTGCTCACCTCTGTGCCGTCCCTTCCCGACCTGACCCCAGTGCAGGGGATAAGCTTCAGACAAGTCTTTCCATGTCCCTCTGCATGACAATAGACTTCCTCCCCTCTCCCATTCCACAGGCCCACCCACCCGGGACATCCACCTTTGTCATTAGCTCAGGAGAGGATGCAAGATGAGAATCTCTGCTATTGTGTGGGGAGACTCAGTTTCCCGGGTTTCCCCCATGGACACATGTTCTTCAGCTGGGTCTGATTTTCTCCAGACAAGCTGTCTTGGGAAGGATTTGGCCAGCCCTAAGAACCTGAAGGGAAAGGGCGGAGGGGGGTTCTCTCTCTGCCCCCGACAGCCCCGAGCTGGGTCGGTCCCTCAGACCTGGCCAGGGGCAGCCCATCCCCCGGCGCCCTTCCCCGGGGCATCCAAGGGCAGGCTCGGCGCCAGCCCCACCCCGCTCGCCACTGCCCGACCATCGTCCTCCCTCGGGGGGCCTGGGCAGGACAGGGACCCGGCTGTGGGAGGCCTCCAGATCTCAGGCCTGGCACACCGTTTACCAGGCTGCTTCCTCCTCTGACGGGGGCCCAGCACACGCCCCAGGAGACTTGGCAGCCGCCCCCAGGGCTCTATCCTCTGGAACTCGTCCCCTTGGAAGGGGCCTGGCCCAGGTGCCAGGTTCGGCTGGTCGGCCAGCCTCCTTTGGAGAAAGCAGGCAAGCCGAGCCAGGCTTGCAGTGGCCCTGGCGTGACACCTGCCACCTCAGGCAGAGGGCCTCCCGCGTGCCCTCCATGGCGGGTTTCTCCCCGGAGCCGTGGCCTGGGCACTAGGAAGGCCGGGCCTCCCCGACTCCCGGGAGGAGGGGCTAGCCCACTTGCGCCCTGGCCCCCAAACCCTCTGGTGCCATCTGCCTGTCTCGGCACTTCTGACTCCACAGAGCCTTTCCTACATCTGGGCTGCCTGCCGTGGCAAAGTGCAGGCGTGGGGTGAGGCCATGGCTTTGTGTTTCCAGGAAAAAATGAGCCCCTGGCCGAAGCAGCAGGCCCAGGCAGAGCCTTGAGCTTGAAGCCCAGTAGGTCTGTGGCACTCAGGGCCAGAGCCATGCTTTCAAGGCAGGGAAGCGGCCTGCAAGCTGAGTGGGAGTGGGGGAGGGGAGGGAGACAGCTGAAGGCGAGTCCAGAAGGGCGGCGATGGAAGAGCTGCAGCTGGGTCAGAGCCTGGAGGGAGGGCGGGGCCTTCACTGAGGACCCCCCCCCCCCCGAGGCCAGCCCTAGGCCCCGGGGCGGTCGCGCATGCGCCCTTGTCCTGTGCGGTGTGTGGGGGCTTGAACCCAAGCCCGCAGGGCTCCCGGAGCGGCCAGAGAAAGAAGGGCCCATGGAGAGGTAGGCGAGGTGGGCAGGGGGCGCCACCTTACTCTCCTCAGCTCCCTGAGGGAGAGAGACAGAGACAGAGACAGAGAGAGAGATCCCTGACCTCTGAGTCTCTGCCTCCACCGCTGGCTGGTGCCAACTCACGCGCCATCCCACTTCCAGCCATCACCCCCACGCCTGCCCCGGGGCCAGCCCCACCACAGAGAGGCCGGTTGGTTCCTGCTCACCTCTGTGCCGTCCCTTCCCGACCTGACCCCAGTGCAGGGGATAAGCTTCAGACAAGTCTTTCCATGTCCCTCTGCATGACAATAGACTTCCTCCCCTCTCCCATTCCACAGGCCCACCCACCCGGGACATCCACCTTTGTCATTAGCTCAGGAGAGGATGCAAGATGAGAATCTCTGCTATTGTGTGGGGAGACTCAGTTTCCCGGGTTTCCCCCATGGACACATGTTCTTCAGCTGGGTCTGATTTTCTCCAGACAAGCTGTCTTGGGAAGGATTTGGCCAGCCCTAAGAACCTGAAGGGAAAGGGCGGAGGGGGGTTCTCTCTCTGCCCCCGACAGCCCCGAGCTGGGTCGGTCCCTCAGACCTGGCCAGGGGCAGCCCATCCCCCGGCGCCCTTCCCCGGGGCATCCAAGGGCAGGCTCGGCGCCAGCCCCACCCCGCTCGCCACTGCCCGACCATCGTCCTCCCTCGGGGGGCCTGGGCAGGACAGGGACCCGGCTGTGGGAGGCCTCCAGATCTCAGGCCTGGCACACCGTTTACCAGGCTGCTTCCTCCTCTGACGGGGGCCCAGCACACGCCCCAGGAGACTTGGCAGCCGCCCCCAGGGCTCTATCCTCTGGAACTCGTCCCCTTGGAAGGGGCCTGGCCCAGGTGCCAGGTTCGGCTGGTCGGCCAGCCTCCTTTGGAGAAAGCAGGCAAGCCGAGCCAGGCTTGCAGTGGCCCTGGCGTGACACCTGCCACCTCAGGCAGAGGGCCTCCCGCGTGCCCTCCATGGCGGGTTTCTCCCCGGAGCCGTGGCCTGGGCACTAGGAAGGCCGGGCCTCCCCGACTCCCGGGAGGAGGGGCTAGCCCAGTTGCGCCCTGGCCCCCAAACCCTCTGGTGCCATCTGCCTGTCTCGGCACTTCTGACTCCACAGAGCCTTTCCTACATCTGGGCTGCCTGCCGTGGCAAAGTGCAGGCGTGGGGTGAGGCCATGGCTTTGTCTTTCCAGGAAAAAATGAGCCCCTGGCCGAAGCAGCAGGCCCAGGCAGAGCCTTGAGCTTGAAGCCCAGTAGGTCTGTGGCCCTCAGGGCCAGAGCCATGCTTTCAAGGCAGGGAAGCGGCCTGCAAGCTGAGTGGGAGTGGGGGAGGGGAGGGAGACAGCTGAAGGCGAGTCCAGAAGGGCGGCGATGGAAGAGCTGCAGCTGGGTCAGAGCCTGGAGGGAGGGCGGGGCCTTCACTGAGGACCCCCCCCCCCCAGGCCAGCCCTAGGCCCCGGGGCGGTCGCGCATGCGCCCTTGGCCTGTGCGGTGTGTGGGGGGTTGAACCCAAGCCCGCAGGGCTCCCGGAGCGGCCAGAGAAAGAAGGGCCCATGGAGAGGTAGGCGAGGTGGGCAGGGGGCGCCACCTTACTCTCCTCAGCTCCCTGAGGGAGAGAGACAGAGACAGAGACAGAGAGAGAGATCCCTGACCTCTGAGTCTCTGCCTCCACCGCTGGCTGGTGCCAACTCACGCGCCATCCCACTTCCAGCCATCACCCCCACGCCTGCCCCGGGGCCAGCCCCACCACAGAGAGGCCGGTTGGTTCCTGCTCACCTCTGTGCCGTCCCTTCCCGACCTGACCCCAGTGCAGGGGATAAGCTTCAGACAAGTCTTTCCATGTCCCTCTGCATGACAATAGACTTCCTCCCCTCTCCCATTCCACAGGCCCACCCACCCGGGACATCCACCTTTGTCATTAGCTCAGGAGAGGATGCAAGATGAGAATCTCTGCTATTGTGTGGGGAGACTCAGTTTCCCGGGTTTCCCCCATGGACACATGTTCTTCAGCTGGGTCTGATTTTCTCCAGACAAGCTGTCTTGGGAAGGATTTGGCCAGCCCTAAGAACCTGAAGGGAAAGGGCGGAGGGGGGTTCTCTCTCTGCCCCCGACAGCCCCGAGCTGGGTCGGTCCCTCAGACCTGGCCAGGGGCAGCCCATCCCCCGGCGCCCTTCCCCGGGGCATCCAAGGGCAGGCTCGGCGCCAGCCCCACCCCGCTCGCCACTGCCCGACCATCGTCCTCCCTCGGGGGGCCTGGGCAGGACAGGGACCCGGCTGTGGGAGGCCTCCAGATCTCAGGCCTGGCACACCGTTTACCAGGCTGCTTCCTCCTCTGACGGGGGCCCAGCACACGCCCCAGGAGACTTGGCAGCCGCCCCCAGGGCTCTATCCTCTGGAACTCGTCCCCTTGGAAGGGGCCTGGCCCAGGTGCCAGGTTCGGCTGGTCGGCCAGCCTCCTTTGGAGAAAGCAGGCAAGCCGAGCCAGGCTTGCAGTGGCCCTGGCGTGACACCTGCCACCTCAGGCAGAGGGCCTCCCGCGTGCCCTCCATGGCGGGTTTCTCCCCGGAGCCGTGGCCTGGGCACTAGGAAGGCCGGGCCTCCCCGACTCCCGGGAGGAGGGGCTAGCCCAGTTGCGCCCTGGCCCCCAAACCCTCTGGTGCCATCTGCCTGTCTCGGCACTTCTGACTCCACAGAGCCTTTCCTACATCTGGGCTGCCTGCCGTGGCAAAGTGCAGGCGTGGGGTGAGGCCATGGCTTTGTCTTTCCAGGAAAAAATGAGCCCCTGGCCGAAGCAGCAGGCCCAGGCAGAGCCTTGAGCTTGAAGCCCAGTAGGTCTGTGGCCCTCAGGGCCAGAGCCATGCTTTCAAGGCAGGGAAGCGGCCTGCAAGCTGAGTGGGAGTGGGGGAGGGGAGGGAGACAGCTGAAGGCGAGTCCAGAAGGGCGGCGATGGAAGAGCTGCAGCTGGGTCAGAGCCTGGAGGGAGGGCGGGGCCTTCACTGAGGACCCCCCCCCCCCCAGGCCAGCCCTAGGCCCCGGGGCGGTCGCGCATGCGCCCTTGGCCTGTGCGGTGTGTGGGGGGTTGAACCCAAGCCCGCAGGGCTCCCGGAGCGGCCAGAGAAAGAAGGGCCCATGGAGAGGTAGGCGAGGTGGGCAGGGGGCGCCACCTTACTCTCCTCAGCTCCCTGAGGGAGAGAGACAGAGACAGAGACAGAGAGAGAGATCCCTGACCTCTGAGTCTCTGCCTCCACCGCTGGCTGGTGCCAACTCACGCGCCATCCCACTTCCAGCCATCACCCCCACGCCTGCCCCGGGGCCAGCCCCACCACAGAGAGGCCGGTTGGTTCCTGCTCACCTCTGTGCCGTCCCTTCCCGACCTGACCCCAGTGCAGGGGATAAGCTTCAGACAAGTCTTTCCATGTCCCTCTGCATGACAATAGACTTCCTCCCCTCTCCCATTCCACAGGCCCACCCACCCGGGACATCCACCTTTGTCATTAGCTCAGGAGAGGATGCAAGATGAGAATCTCTGCTATTGTGTGGGGAGACTCAGTTTCCCGGGTTTCCCCCATGGACACATGTTCTTCAGCTGGGTCTGATTTTCTCCAGACAAGCTGTCTTGGGAAGGATTTGGCCAGCCCTAAGAACCTGAAGGGAAAGGGCGGAGGGGGGTTCTCTCTCTGCCCCCGACAGCCCCGAGCTGGGTCGGTCCCTCAGACCTGGCCAGGGGCAGCCCATCCCCCGGCGCCCTTCCCCGGGGCATCCAAGGGCAGGCTCGGCGCCAGCCCCACCCCGCTCGCCACTGCCCGACCATCGTCCTCCCTCGGGGGGCCTGGGCAGGACAGGGACCCGGCTGTGGGAGGCCTCCAGATCTCAGGCCTGGCACACCGTTTACCAGGCTGCTTCCTCCTCTGACGGGGGCCCAGCACACGCCCCAGGAGACTTGGCAGCCGCCCCCAGGGCTCTAGCCTCTGGAACTCGTCCCCTTGGAAGGGGCCTGGCCCAGGTGCCAGGTTCGGCTGGTCGGCCAGCCTCCTTTGGAGAAAGCAGGCAAGCCGAGCCAGGCTTGCAGTGGCCCTGGCGTGACACCTGCCACCTCAGGCAGAGGGCCTCCCGCGTGCCCTCCATGGCGGGTTTCTCCCCGGAGCCGTGGCCTGGGCACTAGGAAGGCCGGGCCTCCCCGACTCCCGGGAGGAGGGGCTAGCCCAGTTGCGCCCTGGCCCCCAAACCCTCTGGTGCCATCTGCCTGTCTCGGCACTTCTGACTCCACAGAGCCTTTCCTACATCTGGGCTGCCTGCCGTGGCAAAGTGCAGGCGTGGGGTGAGGCCATGGCTTTGTCTTTCCAGGAAAAAATGAGCCCCTGGCCGAAGCAGCAGGCCCAGGCAGAGCCTTGAGCTTGAAGCCCAGTAGGTCTGTGGCCCTCAGGGCCAGAGCCATGCTTTCAAGGCAGGGAAGCGGCCTGCAAGCTGAGTGGGAGTGGGGGAGGGGAGGGAGACAGCTGAAGGCGAGTCCAGAAGGGCGGCGATGGAAGAGCTGCAGCTGGGTCAGAGCCTGGAGGGAGGGCGGGGCCTTCACTGAGGACCCCCCCCCCCCAGGCCAGCCCTAGGCCCCGGGGCGGTCGCGCATGCGCCCTTGGCCTGTGCGGTGTGTGGGGGGTTGAACCCAAGCCCGCAGGGCTCCCGGAGCGGCCAGAGAAAGAAGGGCCCATGGAGAGGTAGGCGAGGTGGGCAGGGGGCGCCACCTTACTCTCCTCAGCTCCCTGAGGGAGAGAGACAGAGACAGAGACAGAGAGAGAGATCCCTGACCTCTGAGTCTCTGCCTCCACCGCTGGCTGGTGCCAACTCACGCGCCATCCCACTTCCAGCCATCACCCCCACGCCTGCCCCGGGGCCAGCCCCACCACAGAGAGGCCGGTTGGTTCCTGCTCACCTCTGTGCCGTCCCTTCCCGACCTGACCCCAGTGCAGGGGATAAGCTTCAGACAAGTCTTTCCATGTCCCTCTGCATGACAATAGACTTCCTCCCCTCTCCCATTCCACAGGCCCACCCACCCGGGACATCCACCTTTGTCATTAGCTCAGGAGAGGATGCAAGATGAGAATCTCTGCTATTGTGTGGGGAGACTCAGTTTCCCGGGTTTCCCCCATGGACACATGTTCTTCAGCTGGGTCTGATTTTCTCCAGACAAGCTGTCTTGGGAAGGATTTGGCCAGCCCTAAGAACCTGAAGGGAAAGGGCGGAGGGGGGTTCTCTCTCTGCCCCCGACAGCCCCGAGCTGGGTCGGTCCCTCAGACCTGGCCAGGGGCAGCCCATCCCCCGGCGCCCTTCCCCGGGGCATCCAAGGGCAGGCTCGGCGCCAGCCCCACCCCGCTCGCCACTGCCCGACCATCGTCCTCCCTCGGGGGGCCTGGGCAGGACAGGGACCCGGCTGTGGGAGGCCTCCAGATCTCAGGCCTGGCACACCGTTTACCAGGCTGCTTCCTCCTCTGACGGGGGCCCAGCACACGCCCCAGGAGACTTGGCAGCCGCCCCCAGGGCTCTATCCTCTGGAACTCGTCCCCTTGGAAGGGGCCTGGCCCAGGTGCCAGGTTCGGCTGGTCGGCCAGCCTCCTTTGGAGAAAGCAGGCAAGCCGAGCCAGGCTTGCAGTGGCCCTGGCGTGACACCTGCCACCTCAGGCAGAGGGCCTCCCGCGTGCCCTCCATGGCGGGTTTCTCCCCGGAGCCGTGGCCTGGGCACTAGGAAGGCCGGGCCTCCCCGACTCCCGGGAGGAGGGGCTAGCCCACTTGCGCCCTGGCCCCCAAACCCTCTGGTGCCATCTGCCTGTCTCGGCACTTCTGACTCCACAGAGCCTTTCCTACATCTGGGCTGCCTGCCGTGGCAAAGTGCAGGCGTGGGGTGAGGCCATGGCTTTGTGTTTCCAGGAAAAAATGAGCCCCTGGCCGAAGCAGCAGGCCCAGGCAGAGCCTTGAGCTTGAAGCCCAGTAGGTCTGTGGCACTCAGGGCCAGAGCCATGCTTTCAAGGCAGGGAAGCGGCCTGCAAGCTGAGTGGGAGTGGGGGAGGGGAGGGAGACAGCTGAAGGCGAGTCCAGAAGGGCGGCGATGGAAGAGCTGCAGCTGGGTCAGAGCCTGGAGGGAGGGCGGGGCCTTCACTGAGGACCCCCCCCCCCCCCGAGGCCAGCCCTAGGCCCCGGGGCGGTCGCGCATGCGCCCTTGTCCTGTGCGGTGTGTGGGGGCTTGAACCCAAGCCCGCAGGGCTCCCGGAGCGGCCAGAGAAAGAAGGGCCCATGGAGAGGTAGGCGAGGTGGGCAGGGGGCGCCACCTTACTCTCCTCAGCTCCCTGAGGGAGAGAGACAGAGACAGAGACAGAGAGAGAGATCCCTGACCTCTGAGTCTCTGCCTCCACCGCTGGCTGGTGCCAACTCACGCGCCATCCCACTTCCAGCCATCACCCCCACGCCTGCCCCGGGGCCAGCCCCACCACAGAGAGGCCGGTTGGTTCCTGCTCACCTCTGTGCCGTCCCTTCCCGACCTGACCCCAGTGCAGGGGATAAGCTTCAGACAAGTCTTTCCATGTCCCTCTGCATGACAATAGACTTCCTCCCCTCTCCCATTCCACAGGCCCACCCACCCGGGACATCCACCTTTGTCATTAGCTCAGGAGAGGATGCAAGATGAGAATCTCTGCTATTGTGTGGGGAGACTCAGTTTCCCGGGTTTCCCCCATGGACACATGTTCTTCAGCTGGGTCTGATTTTCTCCAGACAAGCTGTCTTGGGAAGGATTTGGCCAGCCCTAAGAACCTGAAGGGAAAGGGCGGAGGGGGGTTCTCTCTCTGCCCCCGACAGCCCCGAGCTGGGTCGGTCCCTCAGACCTGGCCAGGGGCAGCCCATCCCCCGGCGCCCTTCCCCGGGGCATCCAAGGGCAGGCTCGGCGCCAGCCCCACCCCGCTCGCCACTGCCCGACCATCGTCCTCCCTCGGGGGGCCTGGGCAGGACAGGGACCCGGCTGTGGGAGGCCTCCAGATCTCAGGCCTGGCACACCGTTTACCAGGCTGCTTCCTCCTCTGACGGGGGCCCAGCACACGCCCCAGGAGACTTGGCAGCCGCCCCCAGGGCTCTATCCTCTGGAACTCGTCCCCTTGGAAGGGGCCTGGCCCAGGTGCCAGGTTCGGCTGGTCGGCCAGCCTCCTTTGGAGAAAGCAGGCAAGCCGAGCCAGGCTTGCAGTGGCCCTGGCGTGACACCTGCCACCTCAGGCAGAGGGCCTCCCGCGTGCCCTCCATGGCGGGTTTCTCCCCGGAGCCGTGGCCTGGGCACTAGGAAGGCCGGGCCTCCCCGACTCCCGGGAGGAGGGGCTAGCCCAGTTGCGCCCTGGCCCCCAAACCCTCTGGTGCCATCTGCCTGTCTCGGCACTTCTGACTCCACAGAGCCTTTCCTACATCTGGGCTGCCTGCCGTGGCAAAGTGCAGGCGTGGGGTGAGGCCATGGCTTTGTCTTTCCAGGAAAAAATGAGCCCCTGGCCGAAGCAGCAGGCCCAGGCAGAGCCTTGAGCTTGAAGCCCAGTAGGTCTGTGGCACTCAGGGCCAGAGCCATGCTTTCAAGGCAGGGAAGCGGCCTGCAAGCTGAGTGGGAGTGGGGGAGGGGAGGGAGACAGCTGAAGGCGAGTCCAGAAGGGCGGCGATGGAAGAGCTGCAGCTGGGTCAGAGCCTGGAGGGAGGGCGGGGCCTTCACTGAGGACCCCCCCCCCCCAGGCCAGCCCTAGGCCCCGGGGCGGTCGCGCATGCGCCCTTGGCCTGTGCGGTGTGTGGGGGGTTGAACCCAAGCCCGCAGGCCTCCCGGAGCGGCCAGAGAAAGAAGGGCCCATGGAGAGGTAGGCGAGGTGGGCAGGGGGCGCCACCTTACTCTCCTCAGCTCCCTGAGGGAGAGAGACAGAGACAGAGACAGAGAGAGAGATCCCTGACCTCTGAGTCTCTGCCTCCACCGCTGGCTGGTGCCAACTCACGCGCCATCCCACTTCCAGCCATCACCCCCACGCCTGCCCCGGGGCCAGCCCCACCACAGAGAGGCCGGTTGGTTCCTGCTCACCTCTGTGCCGTCCCTTCCCGACCTGACCCCAGTGCAGGGGATAAGCTTCAGACAAGTCTTTCCATGTCCCTCTGCATGACAATAGACTTCCTCCCCTCTCCCATTCCACAGGCCCACCCACCCGGGACATCCACCTTTGTCATTAGCTCAGGAGAGGATGCAAGATGAGAATCTCTGCTATTGTGTGGGGAGACTCAGTTTCCCGGGTTTCCCCCATGGACACATGTTCTTCAGCTGGGTCTGATTTTCTCCAGACAAGCTGTCTTGGGAAGGATTTGGCCAGCCCTAAGAACCTGAAGGGAAAGGGCGGAGGGGGGTTCTCTCTCTGCCCCCGACAGCCCCGAGCTGGGTCGGTCCCTCAGACCTGGCCAGGGGCAGCCCATCCCCCGGCGCCCTTCCCCGGGGCATCCAAGGGCAGGCTCGGCGCCAGCCCCACCCCGCTCGCCACTGCCCGACCATCGTCCTCCCTCGGGGGGCCTGGGCAGGACAGGGACCCGGCTGTGGGAGGCCTCCAGATCTCAGGCCTGGCACACCGTTTACCAGGCTGCTTCCTCCTCTGACGGGGGCCCAGCACACGCCCCAGGAGACTTGGCAGCCGCCCCCAGGGCTCTAGCCTCTGGAACTCGTCCCCTTGGAAGGGGCCTGGCCCAGGTGCCAGGTTCGGCTGGTCGGCCAGCCTCCTTTGGAGAAAGCAGGCAAGCCGAGCCAGGCTTGCAGTGGCCCTGGCGTGACACCTGCCACCTCAGGCAGAGGGCCTCCCGCGTGCCCTCCATGGCGGGTTTCTCCCCGGAGCCGTGGCCTGGGCACTAGGAAGGCCGGGCCTCCCCGACTCCCGGGAGGAGGGGCTAGCCCAGTTGCGCCCTGGCCCCCAAACCCTCTGGTGCCATCTGCCTGTCTCGGCACTTCTGACTCCACAGAGCCTTTCCTACATCTGGGCTGCCTGCCGTGGCAAAGTGCAGGCGTGGGGTGAGGCCATGGCTTTGTCTTTCCAGGAAAAAATGAGCCCCTGGCCGAAGCAGCAGGCCCAGGCAGAGCCTTGAGCTTGAAGCCCAGTAGGTCTGTGGCCCTCAGGGCCAGAGCCATGCTTTCAAGGCAGGGAAGCGGCCTGCAAGCTGAGTGGGAGTGGGGGAGGGGAGGGAGACAGCTGAAGGCGAGTCCAGAAGGGCGGCGATGGAAGAGCTGCAGCTGGGTCAGAGCCTGGAGGGAGGGCGGGGCCTTCACTGAGGACCCCCCCCCCCCCCCGAGGCCAGCCCTAGGCCCCGGCGGTCGCGCATGCGCCCTTGGCCTGTGCGGTGTGTGGGGGGGTTGAACCCAAGCCCGCAGGGCTCCCGGAGCGGCCAGAGAAAGAAGGGCCCATGGAGAGGTAGGCGAGGTGGGCAGGGGGCGCCACCTTACTCTCCTCAGCTCCCTGAGGGAGAGAGACAGAGACAGAGACAGAGAGAGAGATCCCTGACCTCTGAGTCTCTGCCTCCACCGCTGGCTGGTGCCAACTCACGCGCCATCCCACTTCCAGCCATCACCCCCACGCCTGCCCCGGGGCCAGCCCCACCACAGAGAGGCCGGTTGGTTCCTGCTCACCTCTGTGCCGTCCCTTCCCGACCTGACCCCAGTGCAGGGGATAAGCTTCAGACAAGTCTTTCCATGTCCCTCTGCATGACAATAGACTTCCTCCCCTCTCCCATTCCACAGGCCCACCCACCCGGGACATCCACCTTTGTCATTAGCTCAGGAGAGGATGCAAGATGAGAATCTCTGCTATTGTGTGGGGAGACTCAGTTTCCCGGGTTTCCCCCATGGACACATGTTCTTCAGCTGGGTCTGATTTTCTCCAGACAAGCTGTCTTGGGAAGGATTTGGCCAGCCCTAAGAACCTGAAGGGAAAGGGCGGAGGGGGGTTCTCTCTCTGCCCCCGACAGCCCCGAGCTGGGTCGGTCCCTCAGACCTGGCCAGGGGCAGCCCATCCCCCGGCGCCCTTCCCCGGGGCATCCAAGGGCAGGCTCGGCGCCAGCCCCACCCCGCTCGCCACTGCCCGACCATCGTCCTCCCTCGGGGGGCCTGGGCAGGACAGGGACCCGGCTGTGGGAGGCCTCCAGATCTCAGGCCTGGCACACCGTTTACCAGGCTGCTTCCTCCTCTGACGGGGGCCCAGCACACGCCCCAGGAGACTTGGCAGCCGCCCCCAGGGCTCTATCCTCTGGAACTCGTCCCCTTGGAAGGGGCCTGGCCCAGGTGCCAGGTTCGGCTGGTCGGCCAGCCTCCTTTGGAGAAAGCAGGCAAGCCGAGCCAGGCTTGCAGTGGCCCTGGCGTGACACCTGCCACCTCAGGCAGAGGGCCTCCCGCGTGCCCTCCATGGCGGGTTTCTCCCCGGAGCCGTGGCCTGGGCACTAGGAAGGCCGGGCCTCCCCGACTCCCGGGAGGAGGGGCTAGCCCAGTTGCGCCCTGGCCCCCAAACCCTCTGGTGCCATCTGCCTGTCTCGGCACTTCTGACTCCACAGAGCCTTTCCTACATCTGGGCTGCCTGCCGTGGCAAAGTGCAGGCGTGGGGTGAGGCCATGGCTTTGTCTTTCCAGGAAAAAATGAGCCCCTGGCCGAAGCAGCAGGCCCAGGCAGAGCCTTGAGCTTGAAGCCCAGTAGGTCTGTGGCCCTCAGGGCCAGAGCCATGCTTTCAAGGAAGGGAAGCGGCCTGCAAGCTGAGTGGGAGTGGGGGAGGGGAGGGAGACAGCTGAAGCCGAGTCCAGAAGGGCGGCGATGGAAGAGCTGCAGCTGGGTCAGAGCCTGGAGGGAGGGCGGGGCCTTCACTGAGGACCCCCCCCCCCCCGAGGCCAGCCCTAGGCCCCGGCGGTCGCGCATGCGCCCTTGGCCTGTGCGGTGTGTGGGGGGTTGAACCCAAGCCCGCAGGGCTCCCGGAGCGGCCAGAGAAAGAAGGGCCCATGGAGAGGTAGGCGAGGTGGGCAGGGGGCGCCACCTTACTCTCCTCAGCTCCCTGAGGGAGAGAGACAGAGACAGAGACAGAGAGAGAGATCCCTGACCTCTGAGTCTCTGCCTCCACCGCTGGCTGGTGCCAACTCACGCGCCATCCCACTTCCAGCCATCACCCCCACGCCTGCCCCGGGGCCAGCCCCACCACAGAGAGGCCGGTTGGTTCCTGCTCACCTCTGTGCTGTCCCTTCCCGACCTGACCCCAGTGCAGGGGATAAGCTTCAGACAAGTCTTTCCATGTCCCTCTGCATGACAATAGACTTCCTCCCCTCTCCCATTCCACAGGCCCACCCACCCGGGACATCCACCTTTGTCATTAGCTCAGGAGAGGATGCAAGATGAGAATCTCTGCTATTGTGTGGGGAGACTCAGTTTCCCGGGTTTCCCCCATGGACACATGTTCTTCAGCTGGGTCTGATTTTCTCCAGACAAGCTGTCTTGGGAAGGATTTGGCCAGCCCTAAGAACCTGAAGGGAAAGGGCGGAGGGGGGGTTCTCTCTCTGCCCCCGACAGCCCCGAGCTGGGTCGGTCCCTCAGACCTGGCCAGGGGCAGCCCATCCCCCGGCGCCCTTCCCCGGGGCATCCAAGGGCAGGCTCGGCGCCAGCCCCACCCCGCTCGCCACTGCCCGACCATCGTCCTCCCTCGGGGGGCCTGGGCAGGACAGGGACCCGGCTGTGGGAGGCCTCCAGATCTCAGGCCTGGCACACCGTTTACCAGGCTGCTTCCTCCTCTGACGGGGGCCCAGCACACGCCCCAGGAGACTTGGCAGCCGCCCCCAGGGCTCTATCCTCTGGAACTCGTCCCCTTGGAAGGGGCCTGGCCCAGGTGCCAGGTTCGGCTGGTCGGCCAGCCTCCTTTGGAGAAAGCAGGCAAGCCGAGCCAGGCTTGCAGTGGCCCTGGCGTGACACCTGCCACCTCAGGCAGAGGGCCTCCCGCGTGCCCTCCATGGCGGGTTTCTCCCCGGAGCCGTGGCCTGGGCACTAGGAAGGCCGGGCCTCCCCGACTCCCGGGAGGAGGGGCTAGCCCAGTTGCGCCCTGGCCCCCAAACCCTCTGGTGCCATCTGCCTGTCTCGGCACTTCTGACTCCACAGAGCCTTTCCTACATCTGGGCTGCCTGCCGTGGCAAAGTGCAGGCGTGGGGTGAGGCCATGGCTTTGTCTTTCCAGGAAAAAATGAGCCCCTGGCCGAAGCAGCAGGCCCAGGCAGAGCCTTGAGCTTGAAGCCCAGTAGGTCTGTGGCCCTCAGGGCCAGAGCCATGCTTTCAAGGCAGGGAAGCGGCCTGCAAGCTGAGTGGGAGTGGGGGAGGGGAGGGAGACAGCTGAAGCCGAGTCCAGAAGGGCGGCGATGGAAGAGCTGCAGCTGGGTCAGAGCCTGGAGGGAGGGCGGGGCCTTCACTGAGGACCCCCCCCCCCCCAGGCCAGCCCTAGGCCCCGGGGCGGTCGCGCATGCGCCCTTGGCCTGTGCGGTGTGTGGGGGGTTGAACCCAAGCCCGCAGGGCTCCCGGAGCGGCCAGAGAAAGAAGGGCCCATGGAGAGGTAGGCGAGGTGGGCAGGGGGCGCCACCTTACTCTCCTCAGCTCCCTGAGGGAGAGAGACAGAGACAGAGACAGAGAGAGAGATCCCTGACCTCTGAGTCTCTGCCTCCACCGCTGGCTGGTGCCAACTCACGCGCCATCCCACTTCCAGCCATCACCCCCACGCCTGCCCCGGGGCCAGCCCCACCACAGAGAGGCCGGTTGGTTCCTGCTCACCTCTGTGCCGTCCCTTCCCGACCTGACCCCAGTGCAGGGGATAAGCTTCAGACAAGTCTTTCCATGTCCCTCTGCATGACAATAGACTTCCTCCCCTCTCCCATTCCACAGGCCCACCCACCCGGGACATCCACCTTTGTCATTAGCTCAGGAGAGGATGCAAGATGAGAATCTCTGCTATTGTGTGGGGAGACTCAGTTTCCCGGGTTTCCCCCATGGACACATGTTCTTCAGCTGGGTCTGATTTTCTCCAGACAAGCTGTCTTGGGAAGGATTTGGCCAGCCCTAAGAACCTGAAGGGAAAGGGCGGAGGGGGGTTCTCTCTCTGCCCCCGACAGCCCCGAGCTGGGTCGGTCCCTCAGACCTGGCCAGGGGCAGCCCATCCCCCGGCGCCCTTCCCCGGGGCATCCAAGGGCAGGCTCGGCGCCAGCCCCACCCCGCTCGCCACTGCCCGACCATCGTCCTCCCTCGGGGGGCCTGGGCAGGACAGGGACCCGGCTGTGGGAGGCCTCCAGATCTCAGGCCTGGCACACCGTTTACCAGGCTGCTTCCTCCTCTGACGGGGGCCCAGCACACGCCCCAGGAGACTTGGCAGCCGCCCCCAGGGCTCTAGCCTCTGGAACTCGTCCCCTTGGAAGGGGCCTGGCCCAGGTGCCAGGTTCGGCTGGTCGGCCAGCCTCCTTTGGAGAAAGCAGGCAAGCCGAGCCAGGCTTGCAGTGGCCCTGGCGTGACACCTGCCACCTCAGGCAGAGGGCCTCCCGCGTGCCCTCCATGGCGGGTTTCTCCCCGGAGCCGTGGCCTGGGCACTAGGAAGGCCGGGCCTCCCCGACTCCCGGGAGGAGGGGCTAGCCCAGTTGCGCCCTGGCCCCCAAACCCTCTGGTGCCATCTGCCTGTCTCGGCACTTCTGACTCCACAGAGCCTTTCCTACATCTGGGCTGCCTGCCGTGGCAAAGTGCAGGCGTGGGGTGAGGCCATGGCTTTGTCTTTCCAGGAAAAAATGAGCCCCTGGCCGAAGCAGCAGGCCCAGGCAGAGCCTTGAGCTTGAAGCCCAGTAGGTCTGTGGCCCTCAGGGCCAGAGCCATGCTTTCAAGGCAGGGAAGCGGCCTGCAAGCTGAGTGGGAGTGGGGGAGGGGAGGGAGACAGCTGAAGCCGAGTCCAGAAGGGCGGCGATGGAAGAGCTGCAGCTGGGTCAGAGCCTGGAGGGAGGGCGGGGCCTTCACTGAGGACCCCCCCCCCCCAGGCCAGCCCTAGGCCCCGGCGGTCGCGCATGCGCCCTTGGCCTGTGCGGTGTGTGGGGGGTTGAACCCAAGCCCGCAGGGCTCCCGGAGCGGCCAGAGAAAGAAGGGCCCATGGAGAGGTAGGCGAGGTGGGCAGGGGGCGCCACCTTACTCTCCTCAGCTCCCTGAGGGAGAGAGACAGAGACAGAGACAGAGAGAGAGATCCCTGACCTCTGAGTCTCTGCCTCCACCGCTGGCTGGTGCCAACTCACGCGCCATCCCACTTCCAGCCATCACCCCCACGCCTGCCCCGGGGCCAGCCCCACCACAGAGAGGCCGGTTGGTTCCTGCTCACCTCTGTGCCGTCCCTTCCCGACCTGACCCCAGTGCAGGGGATAAGCTTCAGACAAGTCTTTCCATGTCCCTCTGCATGACAATAGACTTCCTCCCCTCTCCCATTCCACAGGCCCACCCACCCGGGACATCCACCTTTGTCATTAGCTCAGGAGAGGATGCAAGATGAGAATCTCTGCTATTGTGTGGGGAGACTCAGTTTCCCGGGTTTCCCCCATGGACACATGTTCTTCAGCTGGGTCTGATTTTCTCCAGACAAGCTGTCTTGGGAAGGATTTGGCCAGCCCTAAGAACCTGAAGGGAAAGGGCGGAGGGGGGTTCTCTCTCTGCCCCCGACAGCCCCGAGCTGGGTCGGTCCCTCAGACCTGGCCAGGGGCAGCCCATCCCCCGGCGCCCTTCCCCGGGGCATCCAAGGGCAGGCTCGGCGCCAGCCCCACCCCGCTCGCCACTGCCCGACCATCGTCCTCCCTCGGGGGGCCTGGGCAGGACAGGGACCCGGCTGTGGGAGGCCTCCAGATCTCAGGCCTGGCACACCGTTTACCAGGCTGCTTCCTCCTCTGACGGGGGCCCAGCACACGCCCCAGGAGACTTGGCAGCCGCCCCCAGGGCTCTAGCCTCTGGAACTCGTCCCCTTGGAAGGGGCCTGGCCCAGGTGCCAGGTTCGGCTGGTCGGCCAGCCTCCTTTGGAGAAAGCAGGCAAGCCGAGCCAGGCTTGCAGTGGCCCTGGCGTGACACCTGCCACCTCAGGCAGAGGGCCTCCCGCGTGCCCTCCATGGCGGGTTTCTCCCCGGAGCCGTGGCCTGGGCACTAGGAAGGCCGGGCCTCCCCGACTCCCGGGAGGAGGGGCTAGCCCAGTTGCGCCCTGGCCCCCAAACCCTCTGGTGCCATCTGCCTGTCTCGGCACTTCTGACTCCACAGAGCCTTTCCTACATCTGGGCTGCCTGCCGTGGCAAAGTGCAGGCGTGGGGTGAGGCCATGGCTTTGTCTTTCCAGGAAAAAATGAGCCCCTGGCCGAAGCAGCAGGCCCAGGCAGAGCCTTGAGCTTGAAGCCCAGTAGGTCTGTGGCCCTCAGGGCCAGAGCCATGCTTTCAAGGCAGGGAAGCGGCCTGCAAGCTGAGTGGGAGTGGGGGAGGGGAGGGAGACAGCTGAAGCCGAGTCCAGAAGGGCGGCGATGGAAGAGCTGCAGCTGGGTCAGAGCCTGGAGGGAGGGCGGGGCCTTCACTGAGGACCCCCCCCCCCAGGCCAGCCCTAGGCCCCGGCGGTCGCGCATGCGCCCTTGGCCTGTGCGGTGTGTGGGGGGTTGAACCCAAGCCCGCAGGGCTCCCGGAGCGGCCAGAGAAAGAAGGGCCCATGGAGAGGTAGGCGAGGTGGGCAGGGGGCGCCACCTTACTCTCCTCAGCTCCCTGAGGGAGAGAGACAGAGACAGAGACAGAGAGAGAGATCCCTGACCTCTGAGTCTCTGCCTCCACCGCTGGCTGGTGCCAACTCACGCGCCATCCCACTTCCAGCCATCACCCCCACGCCTGCCCCGGGGCCAGCCCCACCACAGAGAGGCCGGTTGGTTCCTGCTCACCTCTGTGCCGTCCCTTCCCGACCTGACCCCAGTGCAGGGGATAAGCTTCAGACAAGTCTTTCCATGTCCCTCTGCATGACAATAGACTTCCTCCCCTCTCCCATTCCACAGGCCCACCCACCCGGGACATCCACCTTTGTCATTAGCTCAGGAGAGGATGCAAGATGAGAATCTCTGCTATTGTGTGGGGAGACTCAGTTTCCCGGGTTTCCCCCATGGACACATGTTCTTCAGCTGGGTCTGATTTTCTCCAGACAAGCTGTCTTGGGAAGGATTTGGCCAGCCCTAAGAACCTGAAGGGAAAGGGCGGAGGGGGGTTCTCTCTCTGCCCCCGACAGCCCCGAGCTGGGTCGGTCCCTCAGACCTGGCCAGGGGCAGCCCATCCCCCGGCGCCCTTCCCCGGGGCATCCAAGGGCAGGCTCGGCGCCAGCCCCACCCCGCTCGCCACTGCCCGACCATCGTCCTCCCTCGGGGGGCCTGGGCAGGACAGGGACCCGGCTGTGGGAGGCCTCCAGATCTCAGGCCTGGCACACCGTTTACCAGGCTGCTTCCTCCTCTGACGGGGGCCCAGCACACGCCCCAGGAGACTTGGCAGCCGCCCCCAGGGCTCTAGCCTCTGGAACTCGTCCCCTTGGAAGGGGCCTGGCCCAGGTGCCAGGTTCGGCTGGTCGGCCAGCCTCCTTTGGAGAAAGCAGGCAAGCCGAGCCAGGCTTGCAGTGGCCCTGGCGTGACACCTGCCACCTCAGGCAGAGGGCCTCCCGCGTGCCCTCCATGGCGGGTTTCTCCCCGGAGCCGTGGCCTGGGCACTAGGAAGGCCGGGCCTCCCCGACTCCCGGGAGGAGGGGCTAGCCCAGTTGCGCCCTGGCCCCCAAACCCTCTGGTGCCATCTGCCTGTCTCGGCACTTCTGACTCCACAGAGCCTTTCCTACATCTGGGCTGCCTGCCGTGGCAAAGTGCAGGCGTGGGGTGAGGCCATGGCTTTGTCTTTCCAGGAAAAAATGAGCCCCTGGCCGAAGCAGCAGGCCCAGGCAGAGCCTTGAGCTTGAAGCCCAGTAGGTCTGTGGCCCTCAGGGCCAGAGCCATGCTTTCAAGGCAGGGAAGCGGCCTGCAAGCTGAGTGGGAGTGGGGGAGGGGAGGGAGACAGCTGAAGCCGAGTCCAGAAGGGCGGCGATGGAAGAGCTGCAGCTGGGTCAGAGCCTGGAGGGAGGGCGGGGCCTTCACTGAGGACCCCCCCCCCCAGGCCAGCCCTAGGCCCCGGCGGTAGCGCATGCGCCCTTGGCCTGTGCGGTGTGTGGGGGCTTGAACCCAAGCCCGCAGGGCTCCCGGAGCGGCCAGAAAAGAAGGGCCCATGGAGAGGTAGGCGAGGTGGGCAGGGGGCGCCACCTTACTCTCCTCAGCTCCCTGAGGGAGAGAGACAGAGACAGAGACAGAGAGAGAGATCCCTGACCTCTGAGTCTCTGCCTCCACCGCTGGCTGGTGCCAACTCACGCGCCATCCCACTTCCAGCCATCACCCCCACGCCTGCCCCGGGGCCAGCCCCACCACAGAGAGGCCGGTTGGTTCCTGCTCACCTCTGTGCCGTCCCTTCCCGACCTGACCCCAGTGCAGGGGATAAGCTTCAGACAAGTCTTTCCATGTCCCTCTGCATGACAATAGACTTCCTCCCCTCTCCCATTCCACAGGCCCACCCACCCGGGACATCCACCTTTGTCATTAGCTCAGGAGAGGATGCAAGATGAGAATCTCTGCTATTGTGTGGGGAGACTCAGTTTCCCGGGTTTCCCCCATGGACACATGTTCTTCAGCTGGGTCTGATTTTCTCCAGACAAGCTGTCTTGGGAAGGATTTGGCCAGCCCTAAGAACCTGAAGGGAAAGGGCGGAGGGGGGTTCTCTCTCTGCCCCCGACAGCCCCGAGCTGGGTCGGTCCCTCAGACCTGGCCAGGGGCAGCCCATCCCCCGGCGACCTTCCCCGGGGCATCCAAGGGCAGGCTCGGCGCCAGCCCCACCCCGCTCGCCACTGCCCGACCATCGTCCTCCCTCGGGGGGCCTGGGCAGGACAGGGACCCGGCTGTGGGAGGCCTCCAGATCTCAGGCCTGGCACACCGTTTACCAGGCTGCTTCCTCCTCTGACGGGGGCCCAGCACACGCCCCAGGAGACTTGGCAGCCGCCCCCAGGGCTCTATCCTCTGGAACTCGTCCCCTTGGAAGGGGCCTGGCCCAGGTGCCAGGTTCGGCTGGTCGGCCAGCCTCCTTTGGAGAAAGCAGGCAAGCCGAGCCAGGCTTGCAGTGGCCCTGGCGTGACACCTGCCACCTCAGGCAGAGGGCCTCCCGCGTGCCCTCCATGGCGGGTTTCTCCCCGGAGCCGTGGCCTGGGCACTAGGAAGGCCGGGCCTCCCCGACTCCCGGGAGGAGGGGCTAGCCCAGTTGCGCCCTGGCCCCCAAACCCTCTGGTGCCATCTGCCTGTCTCGGCACTTCTGACTCCACAGAGCCTTTCCTACATCTGGGCTGCCTGCCGTGGCAAAGTGCAGGCGTGGGGTGAGGCCATGGCTTTGTCTTTCCAGGAAAAAATGAGCCCCTGGCCGAAGCAGCAGGCCCAGGCAGAGCCTTGAGCTTGAAGCCCAGTAGGTCTGTGGCCCTCAGGGCCAGAGCCATGCTTTCAAGGCAGGGAAGCGGCCTGCAAGCTGAGTGGGAGTGGGGGAGGGGAGGGAGACAGCTGAAGCCGAGTCCAGAAGGGCGGCGATGGAAGAGCTGCAGCTGGGTCAGAGCCTGGAGGGAGGGCGGGGCCTTCACTGAGGACCCCCCCCCCAGGCCAGCCCTATGCCCCGGCGGTAGCGCATGCGCCCTTGGCCTGTGCGGTGTGTGGGGGGTTGAACCCAAGCCCGCAGGGCTCCCGGAGCGGCCAGAAAAGAAGGGCCCATGGAGAGGTAGGCGAGGTGGGCAGGGGGCGCCACCTTACTCTCCTCAGCTCCCTGAGGGAGAGAGACAGAGACAGAGACAGAGAGAGAGATCCCTGACCTCTGAGTCTCTGCCTCCACCGCTGGCTGGTGCCAACTCACGCGCCATCCCACTTCCAGCCATCACCCCCACGCCTGCCCCGGGGCCAGCCCCACCACAGAGAGGCCGGTTGGTTCCTGCTCACCTCTGTGCCGTCCCTTCCCGACCTGACCCCAGTGCAGGGGATAAGCTTCAGACAAGTCTTTCCATGTCCCTCTGCATGACAATAGACTTCCTCCCCTCTCCCATTCCACAGGCCCACCCACCCGGGACATCCACCTTTGTCATTAGCTCAGGAGAGGATGCAAGATGAGAATCTCTGCTATTGTGTGGGGAGACTCAGTTTCCCGGGTTTCCCCCATGGACACATGTTCTTCAGCTGGGTCTGATTTTCTCCAGACAAGCTGTCTTGGGAAGGATTTGGCCAGCCCTAAGAACCTGAAGGGAAAGGGCGGAGGGGGGTTCTCTCTCTGCCCCCGACAGCCCCGAGCTGGGTCGGTCCCTCAGACCTGGCCAGGGGCAGCCCATCCCCCGGCGCCCTTCCCCGGGGCATCCAAGGGCAGGCTCGGCGCCAGCCCCACCCCGCTCGCCACTGCCCGACCATCGTCCTCCCTCGGGGGGCCTGGGCAGGACAGGGACCCGGCTGTGGGAGGCCTCCAGATCTCAGGCCTGGCACACCGTTTACCAGGCTGCTTCCTCCTCTGACGGGGGCCCAGCACACGCCCCAGGAGACTTGGCAGCCGCCCCCAGGGCTCTAGCCTCTGGAACTCGTCCCCTTGGAAGGGGCCTGGCCCAGGTGCCAGGTTCGGCTGGTCGGCCAGCCTCCTTTGGAGAAAGCAGGCAAGCCGAGCCAGGCTTGCAGTGGCCCTGGCGTGACACCTGCCACCTCAGGCAGAGGGCCTCCCGCGTGCCCTCCATGGCGGGTTTCTCCCCGGAGCCGTGGCCTGGGCACTAGGAAGGCCGGGCCTCCCCGACTCCCGGGAGGAGGGGCTAGCCCAGTTGCGCCCTGGCCCCCAAACCCTCTGGTGCCATCTGCCTGTCTCGGCACTTCTGACTCCACAGAGCCTTTCCTACATCTGGGCTGCCTGCCGTGGCAAAGTGCAGGCGTGGGGTGAGGCCATGGCTTTGTCTTTCCAGGAAAAAATGAGCCCCTGGCCGAAGCAGCAGGCCCAGGCAGAGCCTTGAGCTTGAAGCCCAGTAGGTCTGTGGCCCTCAGGGCCAGAGCCATGCTTTCAAGGCAGGGAAGCGGCCTGCAAGCTGAGTGGGAGTGGGGGAGGGGAGGGAGACAGCTGAAGCCAAGTCCAGAAGGGCGGCGATGGAAGAGCTGCAGCTGGGTCAGAGCCTGGAGGGAGGGCGGGGCCTTCACTGAGGACCCCCCCCCACCCCCCGAGGCCAGCCCTAGGCCCCGGCGGTCGCGCATGCGCCCTTGGCCTGTGCGGTGTGTGGGGGGTTGAACCCAAGCCCGCAGGGCTCCCGGAGCGGCCAGAGAAAGAAGGGCCCATGGAGAGGTAGGCGAGGTGGGCAGGGGGCGCCACCTTACTCTCCTCAGCTCCCTGAGGGAGAGAGACAGAGACAGAGACAGAGAGAGAGATCCCTGACCTCTGAGTCTCTGCCTCCACCGCTGGCTGGTGCCAACTCACGCGCCATCCCACTTCCAGCCATCACCCCCACGCCTGCCCCGGGGCCAGCCCCACCACAGAGAGGCCGGTTGGTTCCTGCTCACCTCTGTGCCGTCCCTTCCCGACCTGACCCCAGTGCAGGGGATAAGCTTCAGACAAGTCTTTCCATGTCCCTCTGCATGACAATAGACTTCCTCCCCTCTCCCATTCCACAGGCCCACCCACCCGGGACATCCACCTTTGTCATTAGCTCAGGAGAGGATGCAAGATGAGAATCTCTGCTATTGTGTGGGGAGACTCAGTTTCCCGGGTTTCCCCCATGGACACATGTTCTTCAGCTGGGTCTGATTTTCTCCAGACAAGCTGTCTTGGGAAGGATTTGGCCAGCCCTAAGAACCTGAAGGGAAAGGGCGGAGGGGGGTTCTCTCTCTGCCCCCGACAGCCCCGAGCTGGGTCGGTCCCTCAGACCTGGCCAGGGGCAGCCCATCCCCCGGCGCCCTTCCCCGGGGCATCCAAGGGCAGGCTCGGCGCCAGCCCCACCCCGCTCGCCACTGCCCGACCATCGTCCTCCCTCGGGGGGCCTGGGCAGGACAGGGACCCGGCTGTGGGAGGCCTCCAGATCTCAGGCCTGGCACACCGTTTACCAGGCTGCTTCCTCCTCTGACGGGGGCCCAGCACACGCCCCAGGAGACTTGGCAGCCGCCCCCAGGGCTCTAGCCTCTGGAACTCGTCCCCTTGGAAGGGGCCTGGCCCAGGTGCCAGGTTCGGCTGGTCGGCCAGCCTCCTTTGGAGAAAGCAGGCAAGCCGAGCCAGGCTTGCAGTGGCCCTGGCGTGACACCTGCCACCTCAGGCAGAGGGCCTCCCGCGTGCCCTCCATGGCGGGTTTCTCCCCGGAGCCGTGGCCTGGGCACTAGGAAGGCCGGGCCTCCCCGACTCCCGGGAGGAGGGGCTAGCCCAGTTGCGCCCTGGCCCCCAAACCCTCTGGTGCCATCTGCCTGTCTCGGCACTTCTGACTCCACAGAGCCTTTCCTACATCTGGGCTGCCTGCCGTGGCAAAGTGCAGGCGTGGGGTGAGGCCATGGCTTTGTCTTTCCAGGAAAAAATGAGCCCCTGGCCGAAGCAGCAGGCCCAGGCAGAGCCTTGAGCTTGAAGCCCAGTAGGTCTGTGGCCCTCAGGGCCAGAGCCATGCTTTCAAGGCAGGGAAGCGGCCTGCAAGCTGAGTGGGAGTGGGGGAGGGGAGGGAGACAGCTGAAGCCGAGTCCAGAAGGGCGGCGATGGAAGAGCTGCAGCTGGGTCAGAGCCTGGAGGGAGGGCGGGGCCTTCACTGAGGACCCCCCCCCCCCCCCCGAGGCCAGCCCTAGGCCCTGGCGGTCGCGCATGCGCCCTTGGCCTGTGTGGTGTGTGGGGGGTTGAACCCAAGCCCGCAGGGCTCCCGGAGCGGCCAGAGAAAGAAGGGCCCATGGAGAGGTAGGCGAGGTGGGCAGGGGGCGCCACCTTACTCTCCTCAGCTCCCTGAGGGAGAGAGACAGAGACAGAGACAGAGAGAGAGATCCCTGACCTCTGAGTCTCTGCCTCCACCGCTGGCTGGTGCCAACTCACGCGCCATCCCACTTCCAGCCATCACCCCCACGCCTGCCCCGGGGCCAGCCCCACCACAGAGAGGCCGGTTGGTTCCTGCTCACCTCTGTGCCGTCCCTTCCCGACCTGACCCCAGTGCAGGGGATAAGCTTCAGACAAGTCTTTCCATGTCCCTCTGCATGACAATAGACTTCCTCCCCTCTCCCATTCCACAGGCCCACCCACCCGGGACATCCACCTTTGTCATTAGCTCAGGAGAGGATGCAAGATGAGAATCTCTGCTATTGTGTGGGGAGACTCAGTTTCCCGGGTTTCCCCCATGGACACATGTTCTTCAGCTGGGTCTGATTTTCTCCAGACAAGCTGTCTTGGGAAGGATTTGGCCAGCCCTAAGATCCTGAAGGGAAAGGGCGGAGGGGGGTTCTCTCTCTGCCCCCGACAGCCCCGAGCTGGGTCGGTCCCTCAGACCTGGCCAGGGGCAGCCCATCCCCCGGCGCCCTTCCCCGGGGCATCCAAGGGCAGGCTCGGCGCCAGCCCCACCCCGCTCGCCACTGCCCGACCATCGTCCTCCCTCGGGGGGCCTGGGCAGGACAGGGACCCGGCTGTGGGAGGCCTCCAGATCTCAGGCCTGGCACACCGTTTACCAGGCTGCTTCCTCCTCTGACGGGGGCCCAGCACACGCCCCAGGAGACTTGGCAGCCGCCCCCAGGGCTCTATCCTCTGGAACTCGTCCCCTTGGAAGGGGCCTGGCCCAGGTGCCAGGTTCGGCTGGTCGGCCAGCCTCCTTTGGAGAAAGCAGGCAAGCCGAGCCAGGCTTGCAGTGGCCCTGGCGTGACACCTGCCACCTCAGGCAGAGGGCCTCCCGCGTGCCCTCCATGGCGGGTTTCTCCCCGGAGCCGTGGCCTGGGCACTAGGAAGGCCGGGCCTCCCCGACTCCCGGGAGGAGGGGCTAGCCCAGTTGCGCCCTGGCCCCCAAACCCTCTGGTGCCATCTGCCTGTCTCGGCACTTCTGACTCCACAGAGCCTTTCCTACATCTGGGCTGCCTGCCGTGGCAAAGTGCAGGCGTGGGGTGAGGCCATGGCTTTGTCTTTCCAGGAAAAAATGAGCCCCTGGCCGAAGCAGCAGGCCCAGGCAGAGCCTTGAGCTTGAAGCCCAGTAGGTCTGTGGCCCTCAGGGCCAGAGCCATGCTTTCAAGGCAGGGAAGCGGCCTGCAAGCTGAGTGGGAGTGGGGGAGGGGAGGGAGACAGCTGAAGCCGAGTCCAGAAGGGCGGCGATGGAAGAGCTGCAGCTGGGTCAGAGCCTGGTGGGAGGGCGGGGCCTTCACTGAGGACCCCCCCCCCCCCCCCCGAGGCCAGCCCTAGGCCCTGGCGGTCGCGCATGCGCCCTTGGCCTGTGCGGTGTGTGGGGGGTTGAACCCAAGCCCGCAGGGCTCCCGGAGCGGCCAGAGAAAGAAGGGCCCATGGAGAGGTAGGCGAGGTGGGCAGGGGGCGCCACCTTACTCTCCTCAGCTCCCTGAGGGAGAGAGACAGAGACAGAGACAGAGAGAGAGATCCCTGACCTCTGAGTCTCTGCCTCCACCGCTGGCTGGTGCCAACTCACGCGCCATCCCACTTCCAGCCATCACCCCCACGCCTGCCCCGGGGCCAGCCCCACCACAGAGAGGCCGGTTGGTTCCTGCTCACCTCTGTGCCGTCCCTTCCCGACCTGACCCCAGTGCAGGGGATAAGCTTCAGACAAGTCTTTCCATGTCCCTCTGCATGACAATAGACTTCCTCCCCTCTCCCATTCCACAGGCCCACCCACCCGGGACATCCACCTTTGTCATTAGCTCAGGAGAGGATGCAAGATGAGAATCTCTGCTATTGTGTGGGGAGACTCAGTTTCCCGGGTTTCCCCCATGGACACATGTTCTTCAGCTGGGTCTGATTTTCTCCAGACAAGCTGTCTTGGGAAGGATTTGGCCAGCCCTAAGAACCTGAAGGGAAAGGGCGGAGGGGGGTTCTCTCTCTGCCCCCGACAGCCCCGAGCTGGGTCGGTCCCTCAGACCTGGCCAGGGGCAGCCCATCCCCCGGCGCCCTTCCCCGGGGCATCCAAGGGCAGGCTCGGCGCCAGCCCCACCCCGCTCGCCACTGCCCGACCATCGTCCTCCCTCGGGGGGCCTGGGCAGGACAGGGACCCGGCTGTGGGAGGCCTCCAGATCTCAGGCCTGGCACACCGTTTACCAGGCTGCTTCCTCCTCTGACGGGGGCCCAGCACACGCCCCAGGAGACTTGGCAGCCGCCCCCAGGGCTCTAGCCTCTGGAACTCGTCCCCTTGGAAGGGGCCTGGCCCAGGTGCCAGGTTCGGCTGGTCGGCCAGCCTCCTTTGGAGAAAGCAGGCAAGCCGAGCCAGGCTTGCAGTGGCCCTGGCGTGACACCTGCCACCTCAGGCAGAGGGCCTCCCGCGTGCCCTCCATGGCGGGTTTCTCCCCGGAGCCGTGGCCTGGGCACTAGGAAGGCCGGGCCTCCCCGACTCCCGGGAGGAGGGGCTAGCCCAGTTGCGCCCTGGCCCCCAAACCCTCTGGTGCCATCTGCCTGTCTCGGCACTTCTGACTCCACAGAGCCTTTCCTACATCTGGGCTGCCTGCCGTGGCAAAGTGCAGGCGTGGGGTGAGGCCATGGCTTTGTCTTTCCAGGAAAAAATGAGCCCCTGGCCGAAGCAGCAGGCCCAGGCAGAGCCTTGAGCTTGAAGCCCAGTAGGTCTGTGGCCCTCAGGGCCAGAGCCATGCTTTCAAGGCAGGGAAGCGGCCTGCAAGCTGAGTGGGAGTGGGGGAGGGGAGGGAGACAGCTGAAGCCGAGTCCAGAAGGGCGGCGATGGAAGAGCTGCAGCTGGGTCAGAGCCTGGAGGGAGGGCGGGGCCTTCACTGAGGACCCCCCCCCCCCCCCGAGGCCAGCCCTAGGCCCTGGCGGTCGCGCATGCGCCCTTGGCCTGTGTGGTGTGTGGGGGGTTGAACCCAAGCCCGCAGGGCTCCCGGAGCGGCCAGAGAAAGAAGGGCCCATGGAGAGGTAGGCGAGGTGGGCAGGGGGCGCCACCTTACTCTCCTCAGCTCCCTGAGGGAGAGAGACAGAGACAGAGACAGAGAGAGAGATCCCTGACCTCTGAGTCTCTGCCTCCACCGCTGGCTGGTGCCAACTCACGCGCCATCCCACTTCCAGCCATCACCCCCACGCCTGCCCCGGGGCCAGCCCCACCACAGAGAGGCCGGTTGGTTCCTGCTCACCTCTGTGCCGTCCCTTCCCGACCTGACCCCAGTGCAGGGGATAAGCTTCAGACAAGTCTTTCCATGTCCCTCTGCATGACAATAGACTTCCTCCCCTCTCCCATTCCACAGGCCCACCCACCCGGGACATCCACCTTTGTCATTAGCTCAGGAGAGGATGCAAGATGAGAATCTCTGCTATTGTGTGGGGAGACTCAGTTTCCCGGGTTTCCCCCATGGACACATGTTCTTCAGCTGGGTCTGATTTTCTCCAGACAAGCTGTCTTGGGAAGGATTTGGCCAGCCCTAAGATCCTGAAGGGAAAGGGCGGAGGGGGGTTCTCTCTCTGCCCCCGACAGCCCCGAGCTGGGTCGGTCCCTCAGACCTGGCCAGGGGCAGCCCATCCCCCGGCGCCCTTCCCCGGGGCATCCAAGGGCAGGCTCGGCGCCAGCCCCACCCCGCTCGCCACTGCCCGACCATCGTCCTCCCTCGGGGGGCCTGGGCAGGACAGGGACCCGGCTGTGGGAGGCCTCCAGATCTCAGGCCTGGCACACCGTTTACCAGGCTGCTTCCTCCTCTGACGGGGGCCCAGCACACGCCCCAGGAGACTTGGCAGCCGCCCCCAGGGCTCTATCCTCTGGAACTCGTCCCCTTGGAAGGGGCCTGGCCCAGGTGCCAGGTTCGGCTGGTCGGCCAGCCTCCTTTGGAGAAAGCAGGCAAGCCGAGCCAGGCTTGCAGTGGCCCTGGCGTGACACCTGCCACCTCAGGCAGAGGGCCTCCCGCGTGCCCTCCATGGCGGGTTTCTCCCCGGAGCCGTGGCCTGGGCACTAGGAAGGCCGGGCCTCCCCGACTCCCGGGAGGAGGGGCTAGCCCAGTTGCGCCCTGGCCCCCAAACCCTCTGGTGCCATCTGCCTGTCTCGGCACTTCTGACTCCACAGAGCCTTTCCTACATCTGGGCTGCCTGCCGTGGCAAAGTGCAGGCGTGGGGTGAGGCCATGGCTTTGTCTTTCCAGGAAAAAATGAGCCCCTGGCCGAAGCAGCAGGCCCAGGCAGAGCCTTGAGCTTGAAGCCCAGTAGGTCTGTGGCCCTCAGGGCCAGAGCCATGCTTTCAAGGCAGGGAAGCGGCCTGCAAGCTGAGTGGGAGTGGGGGAGGGGAGGGAGACAGCTGAAGCCGAGTCCAGAAGGGCGGCGATGGAAGAGCTGCAGCTGGGTCAGAGCCTGGTGGGAGGGCGGGGCCTTCACTGAGGACCCCCCCCCCCCCCCCCCGAGGCCAGCCCTAGGCCCTGGCGGTCGCGCATGCGCCCTTGGCCTGTGCGGTGTGTGGGGGGTTGAACCCAAGCCCGCAGGGCTCCCGGAGCGGCCAGAGAAAGAAGGGCCCATGGAGAGGTAGGCGAGGTGGGCAGGGGGCGCCACCTTACTCTCCTCAGCTCCCTGAGGGAGAGAGACAGAGACAGAGACAGAGAGAGAGATCCCTGACCTCTGAGTCTCTGCCTCCACCGCTGGCTGGTGCCAACTCACGCGCCATCCCACTTCCAGCCATCACCCCCACGCCTGCCCCGGGGCCAGCCCCACCACAGAGAGGCCGGTTGGTTCCTGCTCACCTCTGTGCCGTCCCTTCCCGACCTGACCCCAGTGCAGGGGATAAGCTTCAGACAAGTCTTTCCATGTCCCTCTGCATGACAATAGACTTCCTCCCCTCTCCCATTCCACAGGCCCACCCACCCGGGACATCCACCTTTGTCATTAGCTCAGGAGAGGATGCAAGATGAGAATCTCTGCTATTGTGTGGGGAGACTCAGTTTCCCGGGTTTCCCCCATGGACACATGTTCTTCAGCTGGGTCTGATTTTCTCCAGACAAGCTGTCTTGGGAAGGATTTGGCCAGCCCTAAGAACCTGAAGGGAAAGGGCGGAGGGGGGTTCTCTCTCTGCCCCCGACAGCCCCGAGCTGGGTCGGTCCCTCAGACCTGGCCAGGGGCAGCCCATCCCCCGGCGCCCTTCCCCGGGGCATCCAAGGGCAGGCTCGGCGCCAGCCCCACCCCGCTCGCCACTGCCCGACCATCGTCCTCCCTCGGGGGGCCTGGGCAGGACAGGGACCCGGCTGTGGGAGGCCTCCAGATCTCAGGCCTGGCACACCGTTTACCAGGCTGCTTCCTCCTCTGACGGGGGCCCAGCACACGCCCCAGGAGACTTGGCAGCCGCCCCCAGGGCTCTAGCCTCTGGAACTCGTCCCCTTGGAAGGGGCCTGGCCCAGGTGCCAGGTTCGGCTGGTCGGCCAGCCTCCTTTGGAGAAAGCAGGCAAGCCGAGCCAGGCTTGCAGTGGCCCTGGCGTGACACCTGCCACCTCAGGCAGAGGGCCTCCCGCGTGCCCTCCATGGCGGGTTTCTCCCCGGAGCCGTGGCCTGGGCACTAGGAAGGCCGGGCCTCCCCGACTCCCGGGAGGAGGGGCTAGCCCAGTTGCGCCCTGGCCCCCAAACCCTCTGGTGCCATCTGCCTGTCTCGGCACTTCTGACTCCACAGAGCCTTTCCTACATCTGGGCTGCCTGCCGTGGCAAAGTGCAGGCGTGGGGTGAGGCCATGGCTTTGTCTTTCCAGGAAAAAATGAGCCCCTGGCCGAAGCAGCAGGCCCAGGCAGAGCCTTGAGCTTGAAGCCCAGTAGGTCTGTGGCCCTCAGGGCCAGAGCCATGCTTTCAAGGCAGGGAAGCGGCCTGCAAGCTGAGTGGGAGTGGGGGAGGGGAGGGAGACAGCTGAAGCCGAGTCCAGAAGGGCGGCGATGGAAGAGCTGCAGCTGGGTCAGAGCCTGGAGGGAGGGCGGGGCCTTCACTGAGGACCCCCCCCCCCCCCCGAGGCCAGCCCTAGGCCCCGGCGGTCGCGCATGCGCCCTTGGCCTGTGCGGTGTGTGGGGGGTTGAACCCAAGCCCGCAGGGCTCCCGGAGCGGCCAGAGAAAGAAGGGCCCATGGAGAGGTAGGCGAGGTGGGCAGGGGGCGCCACCTTACTCTCCTCAGCTCCCTGAGGGAGAGAGACAGAGACAGAGACAGAGAGAGAGATCCCTGACCTCTGAGTCTCTGCCTCCACCGCTGGCTGGTGCCAACTCACGCGCCATCCCACTTCCAGCCATCACCCCCACGCCTGCCCCGGGGCCAGCCCCACCACAGAGAGGCCGGTTGGTTCCTGCTCACCTCTGTGCCGTCCCTTCCCGACCTGACCCCAGTGCAGGGGATAAGCTTCAGACAAGTCTTTCCATGTCCCTCTGCATGACAATAGACTTCCTCCCCTCTCCCATTCCACAGGCCCACCCACCCGGGACATCCACCTTTGTCATTAGCTCAGGAGAGGATGCAAGATGAGAATCTCTGCTATTGTGTGGGGAGACTCAGTTTCCCGGGTTTCCCCCATGGACACATGTTCTTCAGCTGGGTCTGATTTTCTCCAGACAAGCTGTCTTGGGAAGGATTTGGCCAGCCCTAAGAACCTGAAGGGAAAGGGCGGAGGGGGGTTCTCTCTCTGCCCCCGACAGCCCCGAGCTGGGTCGGTCCCTCAGACCTGGCCAGGGGCAGCCCATCCCCCGGCGCCCTTCCCCGGGGCATCCAAGGGCAGGCTCGGCGCCAGCCCCACCCCGCTCGCCACTGCCCGACCATCGTCCTCCCTCGGGGGGCCTGGGCAGGACAGGGACCCGGCTGTGGGAGGCCTCCAGATCTCAGGCCTGGCACACCGTTTAGCAGGCTGCTTCCTCCTCTGACGGGGGCCCAGCACACGCCCCAGGAGACTTGGCAGCCGCCCCCAGGGCTCTAGCCTCTGGAACTCGTCCCCTTGGAAGGGGCCTGGCCCAGGTGCCAGGTTCGGCTGGTCGGCCAGCCTCCTTTGGAGAAAGCAGGCAAGCCGAGCCAGGCTTGCAGTGGCCCTGGCGTGACACCTGCCACCTCAGGCAGAGGGCCTCCCGCGTGCCCTCCATGGCGGGTTTCTCCCCGGAGCCGTGGCCTGGGCACTAGGAAGGCCGGGCCTCCCCGACTCCCGGGAGGAGGGGCTAGCCCAGTTGCGCCCTGGCCCCCAAACCCTCTGGTGCCATCTGCCTGTCTCGGCACTTCTGACTCCACAGAGCCTTTCCTACATCTGGGCTGCCTGCCGTGGCAAAGTGCAGGCGTGGGGTGAGGCCATGGCTTTGTCTTTCCAGGAAAAAATGAGCCCCTGGCCGAAGCAGCAGGCCCAGGCAGAGCCTTGAGCTTGAAGCCCAGTAGGTCTGTGGCCCTCAGGGCCAGAGCCATGCTTTCAAGGCAGGGAAGCGGCCTGCAAGCTGAGTGGGAGTGGGGGAGGGGAGGGAGACAGCTGAAGCCGAGTCCAGAAGGGCGGCGATGGAAGAGCTGCAGCTGGGTCAGAGCCTGGAGGGAGGGCGGGGCCTTCACTGAGGACCCCCCCCCCAGGCCAGCCCTATGCCCTGGCGGTCGCGCATGCGCCCTTGGCCTGTGCGGTGTGTGGGGGGTTGAACCCAAGCCCGCAGGGCTCCCGGAGCGGCCAGAGAAAGAAGGGCCCATGGAGAGGTAGGCGAGGTGGGCAGGGGGCGCCACCTTACTCTCCTCAGCTCCCTGAGGGAGAGAGACAGAGACAGAGACAGAGAGAGAGATCCCTGACCTCTGAGTCTCTGCCTCCACCGCTGGCTGGTGCCAACTCACGCGCCATCCCACTTCCAGCCATCACCCCCACGCCTGCCCCGGGGCCAGCCCCACCACAGAGAGGCCGGTTGGTTCCTGCTCACCTCTGTGCCGTCCCTTCCCGACCTGACCCCAGTGCAGGGGATAAGCTTCAGACAAGTCTTTCCATGTCCCTCTGCATGACAATAGACTTCCTCCCCTCTCCCATTCCACAGGCCCACCCACCCGGGACATCCACCTTTGTCATTAGCTCAGGAGAGGATGCAAGATGAGAATCTCTGCTATTGTGTGGGGAGACTCAGTTTCCCGGGTTTCCCCCATGGACACATGTTCTTCAGCTGGGTCTGATTTTCTCCAGACAAGCTGTCTTGGGAAGGATTTGGCCAGCCCTAAGATCCTGAAGGGAAAGGGCGGAGGGGGGTTCTCTCTCTGCCCCCGACAGCCCCGAGCTGGGTCGGTCCCTCAGACCTGGCCAGGGGCAGCCCATCCCCCGGCGCCCTTCCCCGGGGCATCCAAGGGCAGGCTCGGCGCCAGCCCCACCCCGCTCGCCACTGCCCGACCATCGTCCTCCCTCGGGGGGCCTGGGCAGGACAGGGACCCGGCTGTGGGAGGCCTCCAGATCTCAGGCCTGGCACACCGTTTACCAGGCTGCTTCCTCCTCTGACGGGGGCCCAGCACACGCCCCAGGAGACTTGGCAGCCGCCCCCAGGGCTCTAGCCTCTGGAACTCGTCCCCTTGGAAGGGGCCTGGCCCAGGTGCCAGGTTCGGCTGGTCGGCCAGCCTCCTTTGGAGAAAGCAGGCAAGCCGAGCCAGGCTTGCAGTGGCCCTGGCGTGACACCTGCCACCTCAGGCAGAGGGCCTCCCGCGTGCCCTCCATGGCGGGTTTCTCCCCGGAGCCGTGGCCTGGGCACTAGGAAGGCCGGGCCTCCCCGACTCCCGGGAGGAGGGGCTAGCCCAGTTGCGCCCTGGCCCCCAAACCCTCTGGTGCCATCTGCCTGTCTCGGCACTTCTGACTCCACAGAGCCTTTCCTACATCTGGGCTGCCTGCCGTGGCAAAGTGCAGGCGTGGGGTGAGGCCATGGCTTTGTCTTTCCAGGAAAAAATGAGCCCCTGGCCGAAGCAGCAGGCCCAGGCAGAGCCTTGAGCTTGAAGCCCAGTAGGTCTGTGGCCCTCAGGGCCAGAGCCATGCTTTCAAGGCAGGGAAGCGGCCTGCAAGCTGAGTGGGAGTGGGGGAGGGGAGGGAGACAGCTGAAGCCGAGTCCACAAGGGCGGCGATGGAAGAGCTGCAGCTGGGTCAGAGCCTGGAGGGAGGGCGGGGCCTTCACTGAGGACCCCCCCCCCCCCCCCCCGAGGCCAGCCCTAGGCCCCGGCGGTCGCGCATGCGCCCTTGGCCTGTGCGGTGTGTGGGGGGTTGAACCCAAGCCCGCAGGGCTCCCGGAGCGGCCAGAGAAAGAAGGGCCCATGGAGAGGTAGGCGAGGTGGGCAGGGGGCGCCACCTTACTCTCCTCAGCTCCCTGAGGGAGAGAGACAGAGACAGAGACAGAGAGAGAGATCCCTGACCTCTGAGTCTCTGCCTCCACCGCTGGCTGGTGCCAACTCACGCGCCATCCCACTTCCAGCCATCACCCCCACGCCTGCCCCGGGGCCAGCCCCACCACAGAGAGGCCGGTTGGTTCCTGCTCACCTCTGTGCCGTCCCTTCCCGACCTGACCCCAGTGCAGGGGATAAGCTTCAGACAAGTCTTTCCATGTCCCTCTGCATGACAATAGACTTCCTCCCCTCTCCCATTCCACAGGCCCACCCACCCGGGACATCCACCTTTGTCATTAGCTCAGGAGAGGATGCAAGATGAGAATCTCTGCTATTGTGTGGGGAGACTCAGTTTCCCGGGTTTCCCCCATGGACACATGTTCTTCAGCTGGGTCTGATTTTCTCCAGACAAGCTGTCTTGGGAAGGATTTGGCCAGCCCTAAGAACCTGAAGGGAAAGGGCGGAGGGGGGTTCTCTCTCTGCCCCCGACAGCCCCGAGCTGGGTCGGTCCCTCAGACCTGGCCAGGGGCAGCCCATCCCCCGGCGCCCTTCCCCGGGGCATCCAAGGGCAGGCTCGGCGCCAGCCCCACCCCGCTCGCCACTGCCCGACCATCGTCCTCCCTCGGGGGGCCTGGGCAGGACAGGGACCCGGCTGTGGGAGGCCTCCAGATCTCAGGCCTGGCACACCGTTTACCAGGCTGCTTCCTCCTCTGACGGGGGCCCAGCACACGCCCCAGGAGACTTGGCAGCCGCCCCCAGGGCTCTAGCCTCTGGAACTCGTCCCCTTGGAAGGGGCCTGGCCCAGGTGCCAGGTTCGGCTGGTCGGCCAGCCTCCTTTGGAGAAAGCAGGCAAGCCGAGCCAGGCTTGCAGTGGCCCTGGCGTGACACCTGCCACCTCAGGCAGAGGGCCTCCCGCGTGCCCTCCATGGCGGGTTTCTCCCCGGAGCCGTGGCCTGGGCACTAGGAAGGCCGGGCCTCCCCGACTCCCGGGAGGAGGGGCTAGCCCAGTTGCGCCCTGGCCCCCAAACCCTCTGGTGCCATCTGCCTGTCTCGGCACTTCTGACTCCACAGAGCCTTTCCTACATCTGGGCTGCCTGCCGTGGCAAAGTGCAGGCGTGGGGTGAGGCCATGGCTTTGTCTTTCCAGGAAAAAATGAGCCCCTGGCCGAAGCAGCAGGCCCAGGCAGAGCCTTGAGCTTGAAGCCCAGTAGGTCTGTGGCCCTCAGGGCCAGAGCCATGCTTTCAAGGCAGGGAAGCGGCCTGCAAGCTGAGTGGGAGTGGGGGAGGGGAGGGAGACAGCTGAAGCCGAGTCCAGAAGGGCGGCGATGGAAGAGCTGCAGCTGGGTCAGAGCCTGGAGGGAGGGCGGGGCCTTCACTGAGGACCCCCCCCCCAGGCCAGCCCTATGCCCTGGCGGTCGCGCATGCGCCCTTGGCCTGTGCGGTGTGTGGGGGGTTGAACCCAAGCCCGCAGGGCTCCCGGAGCGGCCAGAGAAAGAAGGGCCCATGGAGAGGTAGGCGAGGTGGGCAGGGGGCGCCACCTTACTCTCCTCAGCTCCCTGAGGGAGAGAGACAGAGACAGAGACAGAGAGAGAGATCCCTGACCTCTGAGTCTCTGCCTCCACCGCTGGCTGGTGCCAACTCACGCGCCATCCCACTTCCAGCCATCACCCCCACGCCTGCCCCGGGGCCAGCCCCACCACAGAGAGGCCGGTTGGTTCCTGCTCACCTCTGTGCCGTCCCTTCCCGACCTGACCCCAGTGCAGGGGATAAGCTTCAGACAAGTCTTTCCATGTCCCTCTGCATGACAATAGACTTCCTCCCCTCTCCCATTCCACAGGCCCACCCACCCGGGACATCCACCTTTGTCATTAGCTCAGGAGAGGATGCAAGATGAGAATCTCTGCTATTGTGTGGGGAGACTCAGTTTCCCGGGTTTCCCCCATGGACACATGTTCTTCAGCTGGGTCTGATTTTCTCCAGACAAGCTGTCTTGGGAAGGATTTGGCCAGCCCTAAGATCCTGAAGGGAAAGGGCGGAGGGGGGTTCTCTCTCTGCCCCCGACAGCCCCGAGCTGGGTCGGTCCCTCAGACCTGGCCAGGGGCAGCCCATCCCCCGGCGCCCTTCCCCGGGGCATCCAAGGGCAGGCTCGGCGCCAGCCCCACCCCGCTCGCCACTGCCCGACCATCGTCCTCCCTCGGGGGGCCTGGGCAGGACAGGGACCCGGCTGTGGGAGGCCTCCAGATCTCAGGCCTGGCACACCGTTTACCAGGCTGCTTCCTCCTCTGACGGGGGCCCAGCACACGCCCCAGGAGACTTGGCAGCCGCCCCCAGGGCTCTAGCCTCTGGAACTCGTCCCCTTGGAAGGGGCCTGGCCCAGGTGCCAGGTTCGGCTGGTCGGCCAGCCTCCTTTGGAGAAAGCAGGCAAGCCGAGCCAGGCTTGCAGTGGCCCTGGCGTGACACCTGCCACCTCAGGCAGAGGGCCTCCCGCGTGCCCTCCATGGCGGGTTTCTCCCCGGAGCCGTGGCCTGGGCACTAGGAAGGCCGGGCCTCCCCGACTCCCGGGAGGAGGGGCTAGCCCAGTTGCGCCCTGGCCCCCAAACCCTCTGGTGCCATCTGCCTGTCTCGGCACTTCTGACTCCACAGAGCCTTTCCTACATCTGGGCTGCCTGCCGTGGCAAAGTGCAGGCGTGGGGTGAGGCCATGGCTTTGTCTTTCCAGGAAAAAATGAGCCCCTGGCCGAAGCAGCAGGCCCAGGCAGAGCCTTGAGCTTGAAGCCCAGTAGGTCTGTGGCCCTCAGGGCCAGAGCCATGCTTTCAAGGCAGGGAAGCGGCCTGCAAGCTGAGTGGGAGTGGGGGAGGGGAGGGAGACAGCTGAAGCCGAGTCCACAAGGGCGGCGATGGAAGAGCTGCAGCTGGGTCAGAGCCTGGAGGGAGGGCGGGGCCTTCACTGAGGACCCCCCCCCCCCCCCCCCCGAGGCCAGCCCTAGGCCCCGGCGGTCGCGCATGCGCCCTTGGCCTGTGCGGTGTGTGGGGGGTTGAACCCAAGCCCGCAGGGCTCCCGGAGCGGCCAGAGAAAGAAGGGCCCATGGAGAGGTAGGCGAGGTGGGCAGGGGGCGCCACCTTACTCTCCTCAGCTCCCTGAGGGAGAGAGACAGAGACAGAGACAGAGAGAGAGATCCCTGACCTCTGAGTCTCTGCCTCCACCGCTGGCTGGTGCCAACTCACGCGCCATCCCACTTCCAGCCATCACCCCCACGCCTGCCCCGGGGCCAGCCCCACCACAGAGAGGCCGGTTGGTTCCTGCTCACCTCTGTGCCGTCCCTTCCCGACCTGACCCCAGTGCAGGGGATAAGCTTCAGACAAGTCTTTCCATGTCCCTCTGCATGACAATAGACTTCCTCCCCTCTCCCATTCCACAGGCCCACCCACCCGGGACATCCACCTTTGTCATTAGCTCAGGAGAGGATGCAAGATGAGAATCTCTGCTATTGTGTGGGGAGACTCAGTTTCCCGGGTTTCCCCCATGGACACATGTTCTTCAGCTGGGTCTGATTTTCTCCAGACAAGCTGTCTTGGGAAGGATTTGGCCAGCCCTAAGAACCTGAAGGGAAAGGGCGGAGGGGGGTTCTCTCTCTGCCCCCGACAGCCCCGAGCTGGGTCGGTCCCTCAGACCTGGCCAGGGGCAGCCCATCCCCCGGCGCCCTTCCCCGGGGCATCCAAGGGCAGGCTCGGCGCCAGCCCCACCCCGCTCGCCACTGCCCGACCATCGTCCTCCCTCGGGGGGCCTGGGCAGGACAGGGACCCGGCTGTGGGAGGCCTCCAGATCTCAGGCCTGGCACACCGTTTACCAGGCTGCTTCCTCCTCTGACGGGGGCCCAGCACACGCCCCAGGAGACTTGGCAGCCGCCCCCAGGGCTCTATCCTCTGGAACTCGTCCCCTTGGAAGGGGCCTGGCCCAGGTGCCAGGTTCGGCTGGTCGGCCAGCCTCCTTTGGAGAAAGCAGGCAAGCCGAGCCAGGCTTGCAGTGGCCCTGGCGTGACACCTGCCACCTCAGGCAGAGGGCCTCCCGCGTGCCCTCCATGGCGGGTTTCTCCCCGGAGCCGTGGCCTGGGCACTAGGAAGGCCGGGCCTCCCCGACTCCCGGGAGGAGGGGCTAGCCCAGTTGCGCCCTGGCCCCCAAACCCTCTGGTGCCATCTGCCTGTCTCGGCACTTCTGACTCCACAGAGCCTTTCCTACATCTGGGCTGCCTGCCGTGGCAAAGTGCAGGCGTGGGGTGAGGCCATGGCTTTGTGTTTCCAGGAAAAAATGAGCCCCTGGCCGAAGCAGCAGGCCCAGGCAGAGCCTTGAGCTTGAAGCCCAGTAGGTCTGTGGCACTCAGGGCCAGAGCCATGCTTTCAAGGCAGGGAAGCGGCCTGCAAGCTGAGTGGGAGTGGGGGAGGGGAGGGAGACAGCTGAAGCCGAGTCCAGAAGGGCGGCGATGGAAGAGCTGCAGCTGGGTCAGAGCCTGGAGGGAGGGCGGGGCCTTCACTGAGGACCCCCCCCCCCCCGAGGCCAGCCCTAGGCCCCGGCGGTCGCGCATGCGCCCTTGTCCTGTGCGGTGTGTGGGTGGTTGAACCCAAGCCCGCAGGGCTCCCGGAGCGGCCAGAGAAAGAAGGGCCCATGGAGAGGTAGGCGAGGTGGGCAGGGGGCGCCACCTTACTCTGCTCAGCTCCCTGAGGGAGAGAGACAGAGACAGAGACAGAGAGAGAGATCCCTGACCTCTGAGTCTCTGCCTCCACCGCTGGCTGGTGCCAACTCACGCGCCATCCCACTTCCAGCCATCACCCCCACGCCTGCCCCGGGGCCAGCCCCACCACAGAGAGGCCGGTTGGTTCCTGCTCACCTCTGTGCCGTCCCTTCCCGACCTGACCCCAGTGCAGGGGATAAGCTTCAGACAAGTCTTTCCATGTCCCTCTGCATGACAATAGACTTCCTCCCCTCTCCCATTCCACAGGCCCACCCACCCGGGACATCCACCTTTGTCATTAGCTCAGGAGAGGATGCAAGATGAGAATCTCTGCTATTGTGTGGGGAGACTCAGTTTCCCGGGTTTCCCCCATGGACACATGTTCTTCAGCTGGGTCTGATTTTCTCCAGACAAGCTGTCTTGGGAAGGATTTGGCCAGCCCTAAGAACCTGAAGGGAAAGGGCGGAGGGGGGTTCTCTCTCTGCCCCCGACAGCCCCGAGCTGGGTCGGTCCCTCAGACCTGGCCAGGGGCAGCCCATCCCCCGGCGCCCTTCCCCGGGGCATCCAAGGGCAGGCTCGGCGCCAGCCCCACCCCGCTCGCCACTGCCCGACCATCGTCCTCCCTCGGGGGGCCTGGGCAGGACAGGGACCCGGCTGTGGGAGGCCTCCAGATCTCAGGCCTGGCACACCGTTTACCAGGCTGCTTCCTCCTCTGACGGGGGCCCAGCACACGCCCCAGGAGACTTGGCAGCCGCCCCCAGGGCTCTAGCCTCTGGAACTCGTCCCCTTGGAAGGGGCCTGGCCCAGGTGCCAGGTTCGGCTGGTCGGCCAGCCTCCTTTGGAGAAAGCAGGCAAGCCGAGCCAGGCTTGCAGTGGCCCTGGCGTGACACCTGCCACCTCAGGCAGAGGGCCTCCCGCGTGCCCTCCATGGCGGGTTTCTCCCCGGAGCCGTGGCCTGGGCACTAGGAAGGCCGGGCCTCCCCGACTCCCGGGAGGAGGGGCTAGCCCAGTTGCGCCCTGGCCCCCAAACCCTCTGGTGCCATCTGCCTGTCTCGGCACTTCTGACTCCACAGAGCCTTTCCTACATCTGGGCTGCCTGCCGTGGCAAAGTGCAGGCGTGGGGTGAGGCCATGGCTTTGTCTTTCCAGGAAAAAATGAGCCCCTGGCCGAAGCAGCAGGCCCAGGCAGAGCCTTGAGCTTGAAGCCCAGTAGGTCTGTGGCCCTCAGGGCCAGAGCCATGCTTTCAAGGCAGGGAAGCGGCCTGCAAGCTGAGTGGGAGTGGGGGAGGGGAGGGAGACAGCTGAAGCCGAGTCCAGAAGGGCGGCGATGGAAGAGCTGCAGCTGGGTCAGAGCCTGGAGGGAGGGCGGGGCCTTCACTGAGGACCCCCCCCCCCCGAGGCCAGCCCTAGGCCCCGGGGCGGTCGCGCATGCGCCCTTGGCCTGTGCGGTGTGTGGGGGCTTGAACCCAAGCCCGCAGGGCTCCCGGAGCGGCCAGAGAAAGAAGGGCCCATGGAGAGGTAGGCGAGGTGGGCAGGGGGCGCCACCTTACTCTCCTCAGCTCCCTGAGGGAGAGAGACAGAGACAGAGACAGAGAGAGAGATCCCTGACCTCTGAGTCTCTGCCTCCACCGCTGGCTGGTGCCAACTCACGCGCCATCCCACTTCCAGCCATCACCCCCACGCCTGCCCCGGGGCCAGCCCCACCACAGAGAGGCCGGTTGGTTCCTGCTCACCTCTGTGCCGTCCATTCCCGACCTGACCCCAGTGCAGGGGATAAGCTTCAGACAAGTCTTTCCATGTCCCTCTGCATGACAATAGACTTCCTCCCCTCTCCCATTCCACAGGCCCACCCACCCGGGACATCCACCTTTGTCATTAGCTCAGGAGAGGATGCAAGATGAGAATCTCTGCTATTGTGTGGGGAGACTCAGTTTCCCGGGTTTCCCCCATGGACACATGTTCTTCAGCTGGGTCTGATTTTCTCCAGACAAGCTGTCTTGGGAAGGATTTGGCCAGCCCTAAGAACCTGAAGGGAAAGGGCGGAGGGGGGTTCTCTCTCTGCCCCCGACAGCCCCGAGCTGGGTCGGTCCCTCAGACCTGGCCAGGGGCAGCCCATCCCCCGGCGCCCTTCCCCGGGGCATCCAAGGGCAGGCTCGGCGCCAGCCCCACCCCGCTCGCCACTGCCCGACCATCGTCCTCCCTCGGGGGGCCTGGGCAGGACAGGGACCCGGCTGTGGGAGGCCTCCAGATCTCAGGCCTGGCACACCGTTTACCAGGCTGCTTCCTCCTCTGACGGGGGCCCAGCACACGCCCCAGGAGACTTGGCAGCCGCCCCCAGGGCTCTATCCTCTGGAACTCGTCCCCTTGGAAGGGGCCTGGCCCAGGTGCCAGGTTCGGCTGGTCGGCCAGCCTCCTTTGGAGAAAGCAGGCAAGCCGAGCCAGGCTTGCAGTGGCCCTGGCGTGACACCTGCCACCTCAGGCAGAGGGCCTCCCGCGTGCCCTCCATGGCGGGTTTCTCCGGAGCCGTGGCCTGGGCACTAGGAAGGCCGGGCCTCCCCGACTCCCGGGAGGAGGGGCTAGCCCAGTTGCGCCCTGGCCCCCCAAACCCTCTGGTGCCATCTGCCTGTCTCGGCACTTCTGACTCCACAGAGCCTTTCCTACATCTGGGCTGCCTGCCGTGGCAAAGTGCAGGCGTGGGGTGAGGCCATGGCTTTGTCTTTCCAGGAAAAAATGAGCCCTGGCCGAAGCAGCAGGCCCAGGCAGAGCCTTGAGCTTGAAGCCCAGTAGGTCTGTGGCCCTCAGGGCCAGAGCCATGCTTTCAAGGCAGGGAAGCGGCCTGCAAGCTGAGTGGGAGTGGGGGAGGGGAGGGAGACAGCTGAAGCCGAGTCCAGAAGGGCGGCGATGGAAGAGCTGCAGCTGGGTCAGAGCCTGGAGGGAGGGCGGGGCCTTCACTGAGGACCCCCCCCCCCAGGCCAGCCCTAGGCCCCAGGGCGGTCGCGCATGCGCCCTTGGCCTGTGCGGTGTGTGGGGGCTTGAACCCAAGCCCGCAGGGCTCCCGGAGCGGCCAGAGAAAGAAGGGCCCATGGAGAGGTAGGCGAGGTGGGCAGGGGGCGCCACCTTACTCTCCTCAGCTCCCTGAGGGAGAGAGACAGAGACAGAGACAGAGAGAGAGATCCCTGACCTCTGAGTCTCTGCCTCCACCGCTGGCTGGTGCCAAACTCACGCGCCATCCCACTTCCAGCCATCACCCCCACGCCTGCCCCGGGGCCAGCCCCACCCACAGAGAGGCCGGTTGGTTCCTGCTCACCTCTGTGCCGTCCCTTCCCGACCTGACCCCAGTGCAGGGGATAAGCTTCAGACAAGTCTTTCCATGTCCCTCTGCATGACAATAGACTTCCTCCCCTCTCCCATTCCACAGGCCCACCCACCCGGGACATCCACCTTTGTCATTAGCTCAGGAGAGGATGCAAGATGAGAATCTCTGCTATTGTGTGGGGAGACTCAGTTTCCCGGGTTTCCCCCATGGACACATGTTCTTCAGCTGGGTCTGATTTTCTCCAGACAAGCTGTCTTGGGAAGGATTTGGCCAGCCCTAAGAACCTGAAGGGAAAGGGCGGAGGGGGGTTCTCTCTGTGCCCCCGACAGCCCCGAGCTGGGTCGGTCCCTCAGACCTGGCCAGGGGCAGCCCATCCCCCGGCGCCCTTCCCCGGGGCATCCAAGGGCAGGCCTCGGCGCCAGCCCCACCCCGCTCGCCACTGCCCGACCATCGTCCTCCCTCGGGGGGCCTGGGCAGGACAGGGACCCGGCTGTGGGAGGCCTCCAGATCTCAGGCCTGGCACACCCGTTTACCAGGCTGCTTCCTCCTCTGACGGGGGCCCAGCACACGCCCCAGGAGACTTGGCAGCCGCCCCCAGGGCTCTAGCCTCTGGAACTCGTCCCCTTGGAAGGGGCCTGGCCAGGTGCCAGGTTCGGCTGGTCGGCCCAGCCTCCTTTGGAGAAAGCAGGCAAGCCGAGCCAGGCTTGCAGTGGCCCTGGCGTGACACCTGCCACCTCAGGCAGAGGGCCTCCCGCGTGCCCTCCATGGCGGGTTTCTCCCCGAGCCGTGGCCTGGGCACTAGGAAGGCCGGGCCTCCCCGACTCCCGGGAGGAGGGGCTAGCCCAGTTGCGCCCTGGCCCCCAAACCCTCTGGTGCCATCTGCCTGTCTCGGCACTTCTGACTCCACAGAGCCTTTCCTACATCTGGGCTGCCTGCCGTGGCAAAGTGCAGGCGTGGGGTGAGGCCATGGCTTTGTCTTTCCAGAAAAAATGAGCCCCTGGCCGAAGCAGCAGGCCCAGGCAGAGCCCTTGAGCTTGAAGCCCAGTAGGTCTGTGGCCCTCAGGGCCAGAGCCATGCTTTCAAGGCAGGGAAGCGGCCTGCAAGCTGAGTGGGAGTGGGGGAGGGGAGGGAGACAGCTGAAGCCGAGTCCAGAAGGGCGGCGATGGAAGAGCTGCAGCTGGGTCAGAGCCTGGAGGGAGGGCGGGGCCTTCACTGAGGACCCCCCCCCCCCGGAGGCCAGCCCTAGGCCCCGGCGGTCGCGCATGCGCCCTTGGCCTGTGCGGTGTGTGGGGGGTTGAACCCAAGCCCGCAGGGCTCCCGGAGCGGCCAGAGAAAGAAGGGCCCATGGAGAGGTAGGCGAGGTGGGCAGGGGGCGCCACCTTACTCTCCTCAGCTCCCTGAGGGAGAGAGACAGAGACAGAGACAGAGAGAGAGATCCCTGACCTCTGAGTCTCTGCCTCCACCGCTGGCTGGTGCCAACTCACGCGCCATCCCACTTCCAGCCATCACCCCCACGCCTGCCCCGGGGCCAGCCCCACCACAGAGAGGCCGGTTGGTTCCTGCTCACCTCTGTGCCGTCCCTTCCTGACCTGACCCCAGTGCAGGGGATAAGCTTCAGACAAGTCTTTCCATGTCCCTCTGCATGACAATAGACTTCCTCCCCTCTCCCATTCCACAGGCCCACCCACCCGGGACATCCACCTTTGTCATTAGCTCAGGAGAGGATGCAAGATGAGAATCTCTGCTATTGTGTGGGGAGACTCAGTTTCCCGGGTTTCCCCCATGGACACATGTTCTTCAGCTGGGTCTGATTTTCTCCAGACAAGCTGTCTTGGGAAGGATTTGGCCAGCCCTAAGAACCTGAAGGGAAAGGGCGGAGGGGGGTTCTCTCTCTGCCCCCGACAGCCCCGAGCTGGGTCGGTCCCTCAGACCTGGCCAGGGGCAGCCCATCCCCCGGCGCCCTTCCCCGGGGCATCCAAGGGCAGGCTCGGCGCCAGCCCCACCCCGCTCGCCACTGCCCGACCATCGTCCTCCCTCGGGGGGCCTGGGCAGGACAGGGACCCGGCTGTGGGAGGCCTCCAGATCTCAGGCCTGGCACACCGTTTACCAGGCTGCTTCCTCCTCTGACGGGGGCCCAGCACACGCCCCAGGAGACTTGGCAGCCGCCCCCAGGGCTCTAGCCTCTGGAACTCGTCCCCTTGGAAGGGGCCTGGCCCAGGTGCCAGGTTCGGCTGGTCGGCCAGCCTCCTTTGGAGAAAGCAGGCAAGCCGAGCCAGGCTTGCAGTGGCCCTGGCGTGACACCTGCCACCTCAGGCAGAGGGCCTCCCGCGTGCCCTCCATGGCGGGTTTCTCCCCGGAGCCGTGGCCTGGGCACTAGGAAGGCCGGGCCTCCCCGACTCCCGGGGAGGAGGGGCTAGCCCAGTTGCGCCCTGGCCCCCAAACCCTCTGGTGCCATCTGCCTGTCTCGCACTTCTGACTCCACAGAGCCTTTCCTACATCTGGGCTGCCTGCCGTGGCAAAGTGCAGGCGTGGGGTGAGGCCATGGCTTTGTCTTTCCAGGAAAAAATGAGCCCCTGGCCGAAGCAGCAGGCCCAGGCAGAGCCTTGAGCTTGAAGCCCAGTAGGTCTGTGGCCCTCAGGGCCAGAGCCATGCTTTCAAGGCAGGGAAGCGGCCTGCAAGCTGAGTGGGAGTGGGGGAGGGGAGGGAGACAGCTGAAGCCGAGTCCAGAAGGGCGGCGATGGAAGAGCTGCAGCTGGGTCAGAGCCTGGAGGGAGGGCGGGGCCTTCACTGAGGACCCCCCCCCCCCCGAGGCCAGCCCTAGGCCCGGTGGTCGCGCATGCGCCCTTGGCCTTTGCGGTGTGTGGGGGCTTGAACCCAAGCCCGCAGGGCTCCCGGAGCGGCCAGAGAAAGAAGGGCCCATGGAGAGGTAGGCGAGGTGGGCAGGGGGCGCCACCTTACTCTCCTCAGCTCCCTGAGGGAGAGAGACAGAGACAGAGACAGAGAGAGAGATCCCTGACCTCTGAGTCTCTGCCTCCACCGCTGGCTGGTGCCAACTCACGCGCCATCCCACTTCCAGCCATCACCCCCACGCCTGCCCCGGGGCCAGCCCCACCACAGAGAGGCCGGTTGGTTCCTGCTCACCTCTGTGCCGTCCCTTCCCGACCTGACCCCAGTGCAGGGGATAAGCTTCAGACAAGTCTTTCCATGTCCCTCTGCATGACAATAGACTTCCTCCCTCTCCCATTCCACAGGCCCACCCACCCGGGACATCCACCTTTGTCATTAGCTCAGGAGAGGATGCAAGATGAGAATCTCTGCTATTGTGTGGGGAGACTCAGTTTCCCGGGTTTCCCCCATGGACACATGTTCTTCAGCTGGGTCTGATTTTCTCCAGACAAGCTGTCTTGGGAAGGATTTGGCCAGCCCTAAGAACCTGAAGGGAAAGGGCGGAGGGGGGTTCTCTCTCTGCCCCCGACAGCCCCGAGCTGGGTCGGTCCCTCAGACCTGGCCAGGGGCAGCCCATCCCCCGGCGCCCTTCCCCGGGGCATCCAAGGGCAGGCTCGGCGCCAGCCCCACCCCGCTCGCCACTGCCCGACCATCGTCCTCCCTCGGGGGGCCTGGGCAGGACAGGGACCCGGCTGTGGGAGGCCTCCAGATCTCAGGCCTGGCACACCGTTTACCAGGCTGCTTCCTCCTCTGACGGGGGCCCAGCACACGCCCCAGGAGACTTGGCAGCCGCCCCCAGGGCTCTATCCTCTGGAACTCGTCCCCTTGGAAGGGGCCTGGCCCAGGTGCCAGGTTCGGCTGGTCGGCCAGCCTCCTTTGGAGAAAGCAGGCAAGCCGAGCCAGGCTTGCAGTGGCCCTGGCGTGACACCTGCCACCTCAGGCAGAGGGCCTCCCGCGTGCCCTCCATGGCGGGTTTCTCCCCGGAGCCGTGGCCTGGGCACTAGGAAGGCCGGGCCTCCCCGACTCCCGGGAGGAGGGGCTAGCCCAGTTGCGCCCTGGCCCCCAAACCCTCTGGTGCCATCTGCCTGTCTCGGCACTTCTGACTCCACAGAGCCTTTCCTACATCTGGGCTGCCTGCCGTGGCAAAGTGCAGGCGTGGGGTGAGGCCATGGCTTTGTCTTTCCAGGAAAAAATGAGCCCCTGGCCGAAGCAGCAGGCCCAGGCAGAGCCTTGAGCTTGAAGCCCAGTAGGTCTGTGGCCCTCAGGGCCAGAGCCATGCTTTCAAGGCAGGGAAGCGGCCTGCAAGCTGAGTGGGAGTGGGGGAGGGGAGGGAGACAGCTGAAGCCGAGTCCAGAAGGGCGGCGATGGAAGAGCTGCAGCTGGGTCAGAGCCTGGAGGGAGGGCGGGGCCTTCACTGAGGACCCCCCCCCCCCGAGGCCAGCCCTAGGCCCCGGTGGTCGCGCATGCGCCCTTGGCCTTTGCGGTGTGTGGGGGCTTGAACCCAAGCCCGCAGGGATCCCGGAGCGGCCAGAGAAAGAAGGGCCCATGGAGAGGTAGGCGAGGTGGGCAGGGGGCGCCACCTTACTCTCCTCAGCTCCCTGAGGGAGAGAGACAGAGACAGAGACAGAGAGAGAGATCCCTGACCTCTGAGTCTCTGCCTCCACCGCTGGCTGGTGCCAACTCACGCGCCATCCCACTTCCAGCCATCACCCCCACGCCTGCCCCGGGGCCAGCCCCACCACAGAGAGGCCGGTTGGTTCCTGCTCACCTCTGTGCCGTCCCTTCCCGACCTGACCCCAGTGCAGGGGATAAGCTTCAGACAAGTCTTTCCATGTCCCTCTGCATGACAATAGACTTCCTCCCCTCTCCCATTCCACAGGCCCACCCACCCGGGACATCCACCTTTGTCATTAGCTCAGGAGAGGATGCAAGATGAGAATCTCTGCTATTGTGTGGGGAGACTCAGTTTCCCGGGTTTCCCCCATGGACACATGTTCTTCAGCTGGGTCTGATTTTCTCCAGACAAGCTGTCTTGGGAAGGATTTGGCCAGCCCTAAGAACCTGAAGGGAAAGGGCGGAGGGGGGATCTCTCTCTGCCCCCGACAGCCCCGAGCTGGGTCGGTCCCTCAGACCTGGCCAGGGGCAGCCCATCCCCCGGCGCCCTTCCCCGGGGCATCCAAGGGCAGGCTCGGCGCCAGCCCCACCCCGCTCGCCACTGCCCGACCATCGTCCTCCCTCGGGGGGCCTGGGCAGGACAGGGACCCGGCTGTGGGAGGCCTCCAGATCTCAGGCCTGGCACACCGTTTACCAGGCTGCTTCCTCCTCTGACGGGGGCCCAGCACACGCCCCAGGAGACTTGGCAGCCGCCCCCAGGGCTCTAGCCTCTGGAACTCGTCCCCTTGGAAGGGGCCTGGCCCAGGTGCCAGGTTCGGCTGGTCGGCCAGCCTCCTTTGGAGAAAGCAGGCAAGCCGAGCCAGGCTTGCAGTGGCCCTGGCGTGACACCTGCCACCTCAGGCAGAGGGCCTCCCGCGTGCCCTCCATGGCGGGTTTCTCCCCGGAGCCGTGGCCTGGGCACTAGGAAGGCCGGGCCTCCCCGACTCCCGGGAGGAGGGGCTAGCCCAGTTGCGCCCTGGCCCCCAAACCCTCTGGTGCCATCTGCCTGTCTCGGCACTTCTGACTCCACAGAGCCTTTCCTACATCTGGGCTGCCTGCCGTGGCAAAGTGCAGGCGTGGGGTGAGGCCATGGCTTTGTCTTTCCAGGAAAAAATGAGCCCCTGGCCGAAGCAGCAGGCCCAGGCAGAGCCTTGAGCTTGAAGCCCAGTAGGTCTGTGGCCCTCAGGGCCAGAGCCATGCTTTCAAGGCAGGGAAGCGGCCTGCAAGCTGAGTGGGAGTGGGGGAGGGGAGGGAGACAGCTGAAGCCGAGTCCAGAAGGGCGGCGATGGAAGAGCTGCAGCTGGGTCAGAGCCTGGAGGGAGGGCGGGGCCTTCACTGAGGACCCCCCCCCCCCCCGAGGCCAGCCCTAGGCCCCGGCGGTCGCGCATGCGCCCTTGGCCTGTGCGGTGTGTGGGGGGTTGAACCCAAGCCCGCAGGGCTCCCGGAGCGGCCAGAGAAAGAAGGGCCCATGGAGAGGTAGGCGAGGTGGGCAGGGGGCGCCACCTTACTCTCCTCAGCTCCCTGAGGGAGAGAGACAGAGACAGAGACAGAGAGAGAGATCCCTGACCTCTGAGTCTCTGCCTCCACCGCTGGCTGGTGCCAACTCACGCGCCATCCCACTTCCAGCCATCACCCCCACGCCTGCCCCGGGGCCAGCCCCACCACAGAGAGGCCGGTTGGTTCCTGCTCACCTCTGTGCCGTCCCTTCCCGACCTGACCCCAGTGCAGGGGATAAGCTTCAGACAAGTCTTTCCATGTCCCTCTGCATGACAATAGACTTCCTCCCCTCTCCCATTCCACAGGCCCACCCACCCGGGACATCCACCTTTGTCATTAGCTCAGGAGAGGATGCAAGATGAGAATCTCTGCTATTGTGTGGGGAGACTCAGTTTCCCGGGTTTCCCCCATGGACACATGTTCTTCAGCTGGGTCTGATTTTCTCCAGACAAGCTGTCTTGGGAAGGATTTGGCCAGCCCTAAGAACCTGAAGGGAAAGGGCGGAGGGGGGTTCTCTCTCTGCCCCCGACAGCCCCGAGCTGGGTCGGTCCCTCAGACCTGGCCAGGGGCAGCCCATCCCCCGGCGCCCTTCCCCGGGGCATCCAAGGGCAGGCTCGGCGCCAGCCCCACCCCGCTCGCCACTGCCCGACCATCGTCCTCCCTCGGGGGGCCTGGGCAGGACAGGGACCCGGCTGTGGGAGGCCTCCAGATCTCAGGCCTGGCACACCGTTTACCAGGCTGCTTCCTCCTCTGACGGGGGCCCAGCACACGCCCCAGGAGACTTGGCAGCCGCCCCCAGGGCTCTAGCCTCTGGAACTCGTCCCCTTGGAAGGGGCCTGGCCCAGGTGCCAGGTTCGGCTGGTCGGCCAGCCTCCTTTGGAGAAAGCAGGCAAGCCGAGCCAGGCTTGCAGTGGCCCTGGCGTGACACCTGCCACCTCAGGCAGAGGGCCTCCCGCGTGCCCTCCATGGCGGGTTTCTCCCCGGAGCCGTGGCCTGGGCACTAGGAAGGCCGGGCCTCCCCGACTCCCGGGAGGAGGGGCTAGCCCAGTTGCGCCCTGGCCCCCAAACCCTCTGGTGCCATCTGCCTGTCTCGGCACTTCTGACTCCACAGAGCCTTTCCTACATCTGGGCTGCCTGCCGTGGCAAAGTGCAGGCGTGGGGTGAGGCCATGGCTTTGTCTTTCCAGGAAAAAATGAGCCCCTGGCCGAAGCAGCAGGCCCAGGCAGAGCCTTGAGCTTGAAGCCCAGTAGGTCTGTGGCCCTCAGGGCCAGAGCCATGCTTTCAAGGCAGGGAAGCGGCCTGCAAGCTGAGTGGGAGTGGGGGAGGGGAGGGAGACAGCTGAAGCCGAGTCCAGAAGGGCGGCGATGGAAGAGCTGCAGCTGGGTCAGAGCCTGGAGGGAGGGCGGGGCCTTCACTGAGGACCCCCCCCCCCCCCCCCCGAGGCCAGCCCTAGGCCCCGGCGGTCGCGCATGCGCCCTTGGCCTGTGCGGTGTGTGGGGGGTTGAACCCAAGCCCGCAGGGCTCCCGGAGCGGCCAGAGAAAGAAGGGCCCATGGAGAGGTAGGCGAGGTGGGCAGGGGGCGCCACCTTACTCTCCTCAGCTCCCTGAGGGAGAGAGACAGAGACAGAGACAGAGAGAGAGATCCCTGACCTCTGAGTCTCTGCCTCCACCGCTGGCTGGTGCCAACTCACGCGCCATCCCACTTCCAGCCATCACCCCCACGCCTGCCCCGGGGCCAGCCCCACCACAGAGAGGCCGGTTGGTTCCTGCTCACCTCTGTGCCGTCCCTTCCCGACCTGACCCCAGTGCAGGGGATAAGCTTCAGACAAGTCTTTCCATGTCCCTCTGCATGACAATAGACTTCCTCCCCTCTCCCATTCCACAGGCCCACCCACCCGGGACATCCACCTTTGTCATTAGCTCAGGAGAGGATGCAAGATGAGAATCTCTGCTATTGTGTGGGGAGACTCAGTTTCCCGGGTTTCCCCCATGGACACATGTTCTTCAGCTGGGTCTGATTTTCTCCAGACAAGCTGTCTTGGGAAGGATTTGGCCAGCCCTAAGAACCTGAAGGGAAAGGGCGGAGGGGGGTTCTCTCTCTGCCCCCGACAGCCCCGAGCTGGGTCGGTCCCTCAGACCTGGCCAGGGGCAGCCCATCCCCCGGCGCCCTTCCCCGGGGCATCCAAGGGCAGGCTCGGCGCCAGCCCCACCCCGCTCGCCACTGCCCGACCATCGTCCTCCCTCGGGGGGCCTGGGCAGGACAGGGACCCGGCTGTGGGAGGCCTCCAGATCTCAGGCCTGGCACACCGTTTACCAGGCTGCTTCCTCCTCTGACGGGGGCCCAGCACACGCCCCAGGAGACTTGGCAGCCGCCCCCAGGGCTCTAGCCTCTGGAACTCGTCCCCTTGGAAGGGGCCTGGCCCAGGTGCCAGGTTCGGCTGGTCGGCCAGCCTCCTTTGGAGAAAGCAGGCAAGCCGAGCCAGGCTTGCAGTGGCCCTGGCGTGACACCTGCCACCTCAGGCAGAGGGCCTCCCGCGTGCCCTCCATGGCGGGTTTCTCCCCGGAGCCGTGGCCTGGGCACTAGGAAGGCCGGGCCTCCCCGACTCCCGGGAGGAGGGGCTAGCCCAGTTGCGCCCTGGCCCCCAAACCCTCTGGTGCCATCTGCCTGTCTCGGCACTTCTGACTCCACAGAGCCTTTCCTACATCTGGGCTGCCTGCCGTGGCAAAGTGCAGGCGTGGGGTGAGGCCATGGCTTTGTCTTTCCAGGAAAAAATGAGCCCCTGGCCGAAGCAGCAGGCCCAGGCAGAGCCTTGAGCTTGAAGCCCAGTAGGTCTGTGGCCCTCAGGGCCAGAGCCATGCTTTCAAGGCAGGGAAGCGGCCTGCAAGCTGAGTGGGAGTGGGGGAGGGGAGGGAGACAGCTGAAGGCGAGTCCAGAAGGGCGGCGATGGAAGAGCTGCAGCTGGGTCAGAGCCTGGAGGGAGGGCGGGGCCTTCACTGAGGACCCCCCCCCCCCCCGAGGCCAGCCCTAGGCCCCGGGGCGGTCGCGCATGCGCCCTTGGCCTGTGCGGTGTGTGGGGGCTTGAACCCAAGCCCGCAGGGCTCCCGGAGCGGCCAGAGAAAGAAGGGCCCATGGAGAGGTAGGCGAGGTGGGCAGGGGGCGCCACCTTACTCTCCTCAGCTCCCTGAGGGAGAGAGACAGAGACAGAGACAGAGAGAGAGATCCCTGACCTCTGAGTCTCTGCCTCCACCGCTGGCTGGTGCCAACTCACGCGCCATCCCACTTCCAGCCATCACCCCCACGCCTGCCCCGGGGCCAGCCCCACCACAGAGAGGCCGGTTGGTTCCTGCTCACCTCTGTGCCGTCCCTTCCCGACCTGACCCCAGTGCAGGGGATAAGCTTCAGACAAGTCTTTCCATGTCCCTCTGCATGACAATAGACTTCCTCCCCTCTCCCATTCCACAGGCCCACCCACCCGGGACATCCACCTTTGTCATTAGCTCAGGAGAGGATGCAAGATGAGAATCTCTGCTATTGTGTGGGGAGACTCAGTTTCCCGGGTTTCCCCCATGGACACATGTTCTTCAGCTGGGTCTGATTTTCTCCAGACAAGCTGTCTTGGGAAGGATTTGGCCAGCCCTAAGAACCTGAAGGGAAAGGGCGGAGGGGGGTTCTCTCTGTGCCCCCGACAGCCCCGAGCTGGGTCGGTCCCTCAGACCTGGCCAGGGGCAGCCCATCCCCCGGCGCCCTTCCCCGGGGCATCCAAGGGCAGGCTCGGCGCCAGCCCCACCCCGCTCGCCACTGCCCGACCATCGTCCTCCCTCGGGGGGCCTGGGCAGGACAGGGACCCGGCTGTGGGAGGCCTCCAGATCTCAGGCCTGGCACACCGTTTACCAGGCTGCTTCCTCCTCTGACGGGGGCCCAGCACACGCCCCAGGAGACTTGGCAGCCGCCCCCAGGGCTCTAGCCTCTGGAACTCGTCCCCTTGGAAGGGGCCTGGCCCAGGTGCCAGGTTCGGCTGGTCGGCCAGCCTCCTTTGGAGAAAGCAGGCAAGCCGAGCCAGGCTTGCAGTGGCCCTGGCGTGACACCTGCCACCTCAGGCAGAGGGCCTCCCGCGTGCCCTCCATGGCGGGTTTCTCCCCGGAGCCGTGGCCTGGGCACTAGGAAGGCCGGGCCTCCCCGACTCCCGGGAGGAGGGGCTAGCCCAGTTGCGCCCTGGCCCCCAAACCCTCTGGTGCCATCTGCCTGTCTCGGCACTTCTGACTCCACAGAGCCTTTCCTACATCTGGGCTGCCTGCCGTGGCAAAGTGCAGGCGTGGGGTGAGGCCATGGCTTTGTCTTTCCAGGAAAAAATGAGCCCCTGGCCGAAGCAGCAGGCCCAGGCAGAGCCTTGAGCTTGAAGCCCAGTAGGTCTGTGGCCCTCAGGGCCAGAGCCATGCTTTCAAGGCAGGGAAGCGGCCTGCAAGCTGAGTGGGAGTGGGGGAGGGGAGGGAGACAGCTGAAGCCGAGTCCAGAAGGGCGGCGATGGAAGAGCTGCAGCTGGGTCAGAGCCTGGAGGGAGGGCGGGGCCTTCACTGAGGACCCCCCCCCCCCCCCGGAGGCCAGCCCTAGGCCCCGGCGGTCGCGCATGCGCCCTTGGCCTGTGCGGTGTGTGGGGGGTTGAACCCAAGCCCGCAGGGCTCCCGGAGCGGCCAGAGAAAGAAGGGCCCATGGAGAGGTAGGCGAGGTGGGCAGGGGGCGCCACCTTACTCTCCTCAGCTCCCTGAGGGAGAGAGACAGAGACAGAGACAGAGAGAGAGATCCCTGACCTCTGAGTCTCTGCCTCCACCGCTGGCTGGTGCCAACTCACGCGCCATCCCACTTCCAGCCATCACCCCCACGCCTGCCCCGGGGCCAGCCCCACCACAGAGAGGCCGGTTGGTTCCTGCTCACCTCTGTGCCGTCCCTTCCCGACCTGACCCCAGTGCAGGGGATAAGCTTCAGACAAGTCTTTCCATGTCCCTCTGCATGACAATAGACTTCCTCCCCTCTCCCATTCCACAGGCCCACCCACCCGGGACATCCACCTTTGTCATTAGCTCAGGAGAGGATGCAAGATGAGAATCTCTGCTATTGTGTGGGGAGACTCAGTTTCCCGGGTTTCCCCCATGGACACATGTTCTTCAGCTGGGTCTGATTTTCTCCAGACAAGCTGTCTTGGGAAGGATTTGGCCAGCCCTAAGAACCTGAAGGGAAAGGGCGGAGGGGGGTTCTCTCTCTGCCCCCGACAGCCCCGAGCTGGGTCGGTCCCTCAGACCTGGCCAGGGGCAGCCCATCCCCCGGCGCCCTTCCCCGGGGCATCCAAGGGCAGGCTCGGCGCCAGCCCCACCCCGCTCGCCACTGCCCGACCATCGTCCTCCCTCGGGGGGCCTGGGCAGGACAGGGACCCGGCTGTGGGAGGCCTCCAGATCTCAGGCCTGGCACACCGTTTACCAGGCTGCTTCCTCCTCTGACGGGGGCCCAGCACACGCCCCAGGAGACTTGGCAGCCGCCCCCAGGGCTCTAGCCTCTGGAACTCGTCCCCTTGGAAGGGGCCTGGCCCAGGTGCCAGGTTCGGCTGGTCGGCCAGCCTCCTTTGGAGAAAGCAGGCAAGCCGAGCCAGGCTTGCAGTGGCCCTGGCGTGACACCTGCCACCTCAGGCAGAGGGCCTCCCGCGTGCCCTCCATGGCGGGTTTCTCCCCGGAGCCGTGGCCTGGGCACTAGGAAGGCCGGGCCTCCCCGACTCCCGGGAGGAGGGGCTAGCCCAGTTGCGCCCTGGCCCCCAAACCCTCTGGTGCCATCTGCCTGTCTCGGCACTTCTGACTCCACAGAGCCTTTCCTACATCTGGGCTGCCTGCCGTGGCAAAGTGCAGGCGTGGGGTGAGGCCATGGCTTTGTCTTTCCAGGAAAAAATGAGCCCCTGGCCGAAGCAGCAGGCCCAGGCAGAGCCTTGAGCTTGAAGCCCAGTAGGTCTGTGGCCCTCAGGGCCAGAGCCATGCTTTCAAGGCAGGGAAGCGGCCTGCAAGCTGAGTGGGAGTGGGGGAGGGGAGGGAGACAGCTGAAGCCGAGTCCAGAAGGGCGGCGATGGAAGAGCTGCAGCTGGGTCAGAGCCTGGAGGGAGGGCGGGGCCTTCACTGAGGACCCCCCCCCCCCCCCGAGGCCAGCCCAGGCCCCGGTGGTCGCGCATGCGCCCTTGGCCTTTGCGGTGTGTGGGGGCTTGAACCCAAGCCCGCAGGGCTCCCGGAGCGGCCAGAGAAAGAAGGGCCCATGGAGAGGTAGGCGAGGTGGGCAGGGGGCGCCACCTTACTCTCCTCAGCTCCCTGAGGGAGAGAGACAGAGACAGAGACAGAGAGAGAGATCCCTGACCTCTGAGTCTCTGCCTCCACCGCTGGCTGGTGCCAACTCACGCGCCATCCCACTTCCAGCCATCACCCCCACGCCTGCCCCGGGGCCAGCCCCACCACAGAGAGGCCGGTTGGTTCCTGCTCACCTCTGTGCCGTCCCTTCCCGACCTGACCCCAGTGCAGGGGATAAGCTTCAGACAAGTCTTTCCATGTCCCTCTGCATGACAATAGACTTCCTCCCCTCTCCCATTCCACAGGCCCACCCACCCGGGACATCCACCTTTGTCATTAGCTCAGGAGAGGATGCAAGATGAGAATCTCTGCTATTGTGTGGGGAGACTCAGTTTCCCGGGTTTCCCCCATGGACACATGTTCTTCAGCTGGGTCTGATTTTCTCCAGACAAGCTGTCTTGGGAAGGATTTGGCCAGCCCTAAGAACCTGAAGGGAAAGGGCGGAGGGGGGTTCTCTCTCTGCCCCCGACAGCCCCGAGCTGGGTCGGTCCCTCAGACCTGGCCAGGGGCAGCCCATCCCCCGGCGCCCTTCCCCGGGGCATCCAAGGGCAGGCTCGGCGCCAGCCCCACCCCGCTCGCCACTGCCCGACCATCGTCCTCCCTCGGGGGGCCTGGGCAGGACAGGGACCCGGCTGTGGGAGGCCTCCAGATCTCAGGCCTGGCACACCGTTTACCAGGCTGCTTCCTCCTCTGACGGGGGCCCAGCACACGCCCCAGGAGACTTGGCAGCCGCCCCCAGGGCTCTATCCTCTGGAACTCGTCCCCTTGGAAGGGGCCTGGCCCAGGTGCCAGGTTCGGCTGGTCGGCCAGCCTCCTTTGGAGAAAGCAGGCAAGCCGAGCCAGGCTTGCAGTGGCCCTGGCGTGACACCTGCCACCTCAGGCAGAGGGCCTCCCGCGTGCCCTCCATGGCGGGTTTCTCCCCGGAGCCGTGGCCTGGGCACTAGGAAGGCCGGGCCTCCCCGACTCCCGGGAGGAGGGGCTAGCCCAGTTGCGCCCTGGCCCCCAAACCCTCTGGTGCCATCTGCCTGTCTCGGCACTTCTGACTCCACAGAGCCTTTCCTACATCTGGGCTGCCTGCCGTGGCAAAGTGCAGGCGTGGGGTGAGGCCATGGCTTTGTCTTTCCAGGAAAAAATGAGCCCCTGGCCGAAGCAGCAGGCCCAGGCAGAGCCTTGAGCTTGAAGCCCAGTAGGTCTGTGGCCCTCAGGGCCAGAGCCATGCTTTCAAGGCAGGGAAGCGGCCTGCAAGCTGAGTGGGAGTGGGGGAGGGGAGGGAGACAGCTGAAGCCGAGTCCAGAAGGGCGGCGATGGAAGAGCTGCAGCTGGGTCAGAGCCTGGAGGGAGGGCGGGGCCTTCACTGAGGACCCCCCCCCCGAGGCCAGCCCTAGGCCCCGGTGGTCGCGCATGCGCCCTTGGCCTTTGCGGTGTGTGGGGGCTTGAACCCAAGCCCGCAGGGATCCCGGAGCGGCCAGAGAAAGAAGGGCCCATGGAGAGGTAGGCGAGGTGGGCAGGGGGCGCCACCTTACTCTCCTCAGCTCCCTGAGGGAGAGAGACAGAGACAGAGACAGAGAGAGAGATCCCTGACCTCTGAGTCTCTGCCTCCACCGCTGGCTGGTGCCAACTCACGCGCCATCCCACTTCCAGCCATCACCCCCACGCCTGCCCCGGGGCCAGCCCCACCACAGAGAGGCCGGTTGGTTCCTGCTCACCTCTGTGCCGTCCCTTCCCGACCTGACCCCAGTGCAGGGGATAAGCTTCAGACAAGTCTTTCCATGTCCCTCTGCATGACAATAGACTTCCTCCCCTCTCCCATTCCACAGGCCCACCCACCCGGGACATCCACCTTTGTCATTAGCTCAGGAGAGGATGCAAGATGAGAATCTCTGCTATTGTGTGGGGAGACTCAGTTTCCCGGGTTTCCCCCATGGACACATGTTCTTCAGCTGGGTCTGATTTTCTCCAGACAAGCTGTCTTGGGAAGGATTTGGCCAGCCCTAAGAACCTGAAGGGAAAGGGCGGAGGGGGGATCTCTCTCTGCCCCCGACAGCCCCGAGCTGGGTCGGTCCCTCAGACCTGGCCAGGGGCAGCCCATCCCCCGGCGCCCTTCCCCGGGGCATCCAAGGGCAGGCTCGGCGCCAGCCCCACCCCGCTCGCCACTGCCCGACCATCGTCCTCCCTCGGGGGGCCTGGGCAGGACAGGGACCCGGCTGTGGGAGGCCTCCAGATCTCAGGCCTGGCACACCGTTTACCAGGCTGCTTCCTCCTCTGACGGGGGCCCAGCACACGCCCCAGGAGACTTGGCAGCCGCCCCCAGGGCTCTAGCCTCTGGAACTCGTCCCCTTGGAAGGGGCCTGGCCCAGGTGCCAGGTTCGGCTGGTCGGCCAGCCTCCTTTGGAGAAAGCAGGCAAGCCGAGCCAGGCTTGCAGTGGCCCTGGCGTGACACCTGCCACCTCAGGCAGAGGGCCTCCCGCGTGCCCTCCATGGCGGGTTTCTCCCCGGAGCCGTGGCCTGGGCACTAGGAAGGCCGGGCCTCCCCGACTCCCGGGAGGAGGGGCTAGCCCAGTTGCGCCCTGGCCCCCAAACCCTCTGGTGCCATCTGCCTGTCTCGGCACTTCTGACTCCACAGAGCCTTTCCTACATCTGGGCTGCCTGCCGTGGCAAAGTGCAGGCGTGGGGTGAGGCCATGGCTTTGTCTTTCCAGGAAAAAATGAGCCCCTGGCCGAAGCAGCAGGCCCAGGCAGAGCCTTGAGCTTGAAGCCCAGTAGGTCTGTGGCCCTCAGGGCCAGAGCCATGCTTTCAAGGCAGGGAAGCGGCCTGCAAGCTGAGTGGGAGTGGGGGAGGGGAGGGAGACAGCTGAAGCCGAGTCCAGAAGGGCGGCGATGGAAGAGCTGCAGCTGGGTCAGAGCCTGGAGGGAGGGCGGGGCCTTCACTGAGGACCCCCCCCCCCGAGGCCAGCCCTAGGCCCCGGCGGTCGCGCATGCGCCCTTGGCCTGTGCGGTGTGTGGGGGGTTGAACCCAAGCCCGCAGGGCTCCCGGAGCGGCCAGAGAAAGAAGGGCCCATGGAGAGGTAGGCGAGGTGGGCAGGGGGCGCCACCTTACTCTCCTCAGCTCCCTGAGGGAGAGAGACAGAGACAGAGACAGAGAGAGAGATCCCTGACCTCTGAGTCTCTGCCTCCACCGCTGGCTGGTGCCAACTCACGCGCCATCCCACTTCCAGCCATCACCCCCACGCCTGCCCCGGGGCCAGCCCCACCACAGAGAGGCCGGTTGGTTCCTGCTCACCTCTGTGCCGTCCCTTCCCGACCTGACCCCAGTGCAGGGGATAAGCTTCAGACAAGTCTTTCCATGTCCCTCTGCATGACAATAGACTTCCTCCCCTCTCCCATTCCACAGGCCCACCCACCCGGGACATCCACCTTTGTCATTAGCTCAGGAGAGGATGCAAGATGAGAATCTCTGCTATTGTGTGGGGAGACTCAGTTTCCCGGGTTTCCCCCATGGACACATGTTCTTCAGCTGGGTCTGATTTTCTCCAGACAAGCTGTCTTGGGAAGGATTTGGCCAGCCCTAAGAACCTGAAGGGAAAGGGCGGAGGGGGGTTCTCTCTCTGCCCCCGACAGCCCCGAGCTGGGTCGGTCCCTCAGACCTGGCCAGGGGCAGCCCATCCCCCGGCGCCCTTCCCCGGGGCATCCAAGGGCAGGCTCGGCGCCAGCCCCACCCCGCTCGCCACTGCCCGACCATCGTCCTCCCTCGGGGGGCCTGGGCAGGACAGGGACCCGGCTGTGGGAGGCCTCCAGATCTCAGGCCTGGCACACCGTTTACCAGGCTGCTTCCTCCTCTGACGGGGGCCCAGCACACGCCCCAGGAGACTTGGCAGCCGCCCCCAGGGCTCTAGCCTCTGGAACTCGTCCCCTTGGAAGGGGCCTGGCCCAGGTGCCAGGTTCGGCTGGTCGGCCAGCCTCCTTTGGAGAAAGCAGGCAAGCCGAGCCAGGCTTGCAGTGGCCCTGGCGTGACACCTGCCACCTCAGGCAGAGGGCCTCCCGCGTGCCCTCCATGGCGGGTTTCTCCCCGGAGCCGTGGCCTGGGCACTAGGAAGGCCGGGCCTCCCCGACTCCCGGGAGGAGGGGCTAGCCCAGTTGCGCCCTGGCCCCCAAACCCTCTGGTGCCATCTGCCTGTCTCGGCACTTCTGACTCCACAGAGCCTTTCCTACATCTGGGCTGCCTGCCGTGGCAAAGTGCAGGCGTGGGGTGAGGCCATGGCTTTGTCTTTCCAGGAAAAAATGAGCCCCTGGCCGAAGCAGCAGGCCCAGGCAGAGCCTTGAGCTTGAAGCCCAGTAGGTCTGTGGCCCTCAGGGCCAGAGCCATGCTTTCAAGGCAGGGAAGCGGCCTGCAAGCTGAGTGGGAGTGGGGGAGGGGAGGGAGACAGCTGAAGCCGAGTCCAGAAGGGCGGCGATGGAAGAGCTGCAGCTGGGTCAGAGCCTGGAGGGAGGGCGGGGCCTTCACTGAGGACCCCCCCCCCCCCCCGAGGCCAGCCCTAGGCCCCGGCGGTCGCGCATGCGCCCTTGGCCTGTGCGGTGTGTGGGGGGTTGAACCCAAGCCCGCAGGGCTCCCGGAGCGGCCAGAGAAAGAAGGGCCCATGGAGAGGTAGGCGAGGTGGGCAGGGGGCGCCACCTTACTCTCCTCAGCTCCCTGAGGGAGAGAGACAGAGACAGAGACAGAGAGAGAGATCCCTGACCTCTGAGTCTCTGCCTCCACCGCTGGCTGGTGCCAACTCACGCGCCATCCCACTTCCAGCCATCACCCCCACGCCTGCCCCGGGGCCAGCCCCACCACAGAGAGGCCGGTTGGTTCCTGCTCACCTCTGTGCCGTCCCTTCCCGACCTGACCCCAGTGCAGGGGATAAGCTTCAGACAAGTCTTTCCATGTCCCTCTGCATGACAATAGACTTCCTCCCCTCTCCCATTCCACAGGCCCACCCACCCGGGACATCCACCTTTGTCATTAGCTCAGGAGAGGATGCAAGATGAGAATCTCTGCTATTGTGTGGGGAGACTCAGTTTCCCGGGTTTCCCCCATGGACACATGTTCTTCAGCTGGGTCTGATTTTCTCCAGACAAGCTGTCTTGGGAAGGATTTGGCCAGCCCTAAGAACCTGAAGGGAAAGGGCGGAGGGGGGTTCTCTCTCTGCCCCCGACAGCCCCGAGCTGGGTCGGTCCCTCAGACCTGGCCAGGGGCAGCCCATCCCCCGGCGCCCTTCCCCGGGGCATCCAAGGGCAGGCTCGGCGCCAGCCCCACCCCGCTCGCCACTGCCCGACCATCGTCCTCCCTCGGGGGGCCTGGGCAGGACAGGGACCCGGCTGTGGGAGGCCTCCAGATCTCAGGCCTGGCACACCGTTTACCAGGCTGCTTCCTCCTCTGACGGGGGCCCAGCACACGCCCCAGGAGACTTGGCAGCCGCCCCCAGGGCTCTAGCCTCTGGAACTCGTCCCCTTGGAAGGGGCCTGGCCCAGGTGCCAGGTTCGGCTGGTCGGCCAGCCTCCTTTGGAGAAAGCAGGCAAGCCGAGCCAGGCTTGCAGTGGCCCTGGCGTGACACCTGCCACCTCAGGCAGAGGGCCTCCCGCGTGCCCTCCATGGCGGGTTTCTCCCCGGAGCCGTGGCCTGGGCACTAGGAAGGCCGGGCCTCCCCGACTCCCGGGAGGAGGGGCTAGCCCAGTTGCGCCCTGGCCCCCAAACCCTCTGGTGCCATCTGCCTGTCTCGGCACTTCTGACTCCACAGAGCCTTTCCTACATCTGGGCTGCCTGCCGTGGCAAAGTGCAGGCGTGGGGTGAGGCCATGGCTTTGTCTTTCCAGGAAAAAATGAGCCCCTGGCCGAAGCAGCAGGCCCAGGCAGAGCCTTGAGCTTGAAGCCCAGTAGGTCTGTGGCACTCAGGGCCAGAGCCATGCTTTCAAGGCAGGGAAGCGGCCTGCAAGCTGAGTGGGAGTGGGGGAGGGGAGGGAGACAGCTGAAGCCGAGTCCAGAAGGGCGGCGATGGAAGAGCTGCAGCTGGGTCAGAGCCTGGAGGGAGGGCGGGGCCTTCACTGAGGACCCCCCCCCCCGAGGCCAGCCCTAGGCCCCGGCGGTCGCGCATGCGCCCTTGTCCTGTGCGGTGTGTGGGTGGTTGAACCCAAGCCCGCAGGGCTCCCGGAGCGGCCAGAGAAAGAAGGGCCCATGGAGAGGTAGGCGAGGTGGGCAGGGGGCGCCACCTTACTCTGCTCAGCTCCCTGAGGGAGAGAGACAGAGACAGAGACAGAGAGAGAGATCCCTGACCTCTGAGTCTCTGCCTCCACCGCTGGCTGGTGCCAACTCACGCGCCATCCCACTTCCAGCCATCACCCCCACGCCTGCCCCGGGGCCAGCCCCACCACAGAGAGGCCGGTTGGTTCCTGCTCACCTCTGTGCCGTCCCTTCCCGACCTGACCCCAGTGCAGGGGATAAGCTTCAGACAAGTCTTTCCATGTCCCTCTGCATGACAATAGACTTCCTCCCCTCTCCCATTCCACAGGCCCACCCACCCGGGACATCCACCTTTGTCATTAGCTCAGGAGAGGATGCAAGATGAGAATCTCTGCTATTGTGTGGGGAGACTCAGTTTCCCGGGTTTCCCCCATGGACACATGTTCTTCAGCTGGGTCTGATTTTCTCCAGACAAGCTGTCTTGGGAAGGATTTGGCCAGCCCTAAGAACCTGAAGGGAAAGGGCGGAGGGGGGTTCTCTCTCTGCCCCCGACAGCCCCGAGCTGGGTCGGTCCCTCAGACCTGGCCAGGGGCAGCCCATCCCCCGGCGCCCTTCCCCGGGGCATCCAAGGGCAGGCTCGGCGCCAGCCCCACCCCGCTCGCCACTGCCCGACCATCGTCCTCCCTCGGGGGGCCTGGGCAGGACAGGGACCCGGCTGTGGGAGGCCTCCAGATCTCAGGCCTGGCACACCGTTTACCAGGCTGCTTCCTCCTCTGACGGGGGCCCAGCACACGCCCCAGGAGACTTGGCAGCCGCCCCCAGGGCTCTAGCCTCTGGAACTCGTCCCCTTGGAAGGGGCCTGGCCCAGGTGCCAGGTTCGGCTGGTCGGCCAGCCTCCTTTGGAGAAAGCAGGCAAGCCGAGCCAGGCTTGCAGTGGCCCTGGCGTGACACCTGCCACCTCAGGCAGAGGGCCTCCCGCGTGCCCTCCATGGCGGGTTTCTCCCCGGAGCCGTGGCCTGGGCACTAGGAAGGCCGGGCCTCCCCGACTCCCGGGAGGAGGGGCTAGCCCAGTTGCGCCCTGGCCCCCAAACCCTCTGGTGCCATCTGCCTGTCTCGGCACTTCTGACTCCACAGAGCCTTTCCTACATCTGGGCTGCCTGCCGTGGCAAAGTGCAGGCGTGGGGTGAGGCCATGGCTTTGTCTTTCCAGGAAAAAATGAGCCCCTGGCCGAAGCAGCAGGCCCAGGCAGAGCCTTGAGCTTGAAGCCCAGTAGGTCTGTGGCCCTCAGGGCCAGAGCCATGCTTTCAAGGCAGGGAAGCGGCCTGCAAGCTGAGTGGGAGTGGGGGAGGGGAGGGAGACAGCTGAAGCCGAGTCCAGAAGGGCGGCGATGGAAGAGCTGCAGCTGGGTCAGAGCCTGGAGGGAGGGCGGGGCCTTCACTGAGGACCCCCCCCCCCGAGGCCAGCCCTAGGCCCCGGGGCGGTCGCGCATGCGCCCTTGGCCTGTGCGGTGTGTGGGGGCTTGAACCCAAGCCCGCAGGGCTCCCGGAGCGGCCAGAGAAAGAAGGGCCCATGGAGAGGTAGGCGAGGTGGGCAGGGGGCGCCACCTTACTCTCCTCAGCTCCCTGAGGGAGAGAGACAGAGATAGAGACAGAGAGAGAGATCCCTGACCTCTGAGTCTCTGCCTCCACCGCTGGCTGGTGCCAACTCACGCGCCATCCCACTTCCAGCCATCACCCCCACGCCTGCCCCGGGGCCAGCCCCACCACAGAGAGGCCGGTTGGTTCCTGCTCACCTCTGTGCCGTCCATTCCCGACCTGACCCCAGTGCAGGGGATAAGCTTCAGACAAGTCTTTCCATGTCCCTCTGCATGACAATAGACTTCCTCCCCTCTCCCATTCCACAGGCCCACCCACCCGGGACATCCACCTTTGTCATTAGCTCAGGAGAGGATGCAAGATGAGAATCTCTGCTATTGTGTGGGGAGACTCAGTTTCCCGGGTTTCCCCCATGGACACATGTTCTTCAGCTGGGTCTGATTTTCTCCAGACAAGCTGTCTTGGGAAGGATTTGGCCAGCCCTAAGAACCTGAAGGGAAAGGGCGGAGGGGGGTTCTCTCTCTGCCCCCGACAGCCCCGAGCTGGGTCGGTCCCTCAGACCTGGCCAGGGGCAGCCCATCCCCCGGCGCCCTTCCCCGGGGCATCCAAGGGCAGGCTCGGCGCCAGCCCCACCCCGCTCGCCACTGCCCGACCATCGTCCTCCCTCGGGGGGCCTGGGCAGGACAGGGACCCGGCTGTGGGAGGCCTCCAGATCTCAGGCCTGGCACACCGTTTACCAGGCTGCTTCCTCCTCTGACGGGGGCCCAGCACACGCCCCAGGAGACTTGGCAGCCGCCCCCAGGGCTCTATCCTCTGGAACTCGTCCCCTTGGAAGGGGCCTGGCCCAGGTGCCAGGTTCGGCTGGTCGGCCAGCCTCCTTTGGAGAAAGCAGGCAAGCCGAGCCAGGCTTGCAGTGGCCCTGGCGTGACACCTGCCACCTCAGGCAGAGGGCCTCCCGCGTGCCCTCCATGGCGGGTTTCTCCCCGGAGCCGTGGCCTGGGCACTAGGAAGGCCGGGCCTCCCCGACTCCCGGGAGGAGGGGCTAGCCCAGTTGCGCCCTGGCCCCCAAACCCTCTGGTGCCATCTGCCTGTCTCGGCAATTCTGACTCCACAGAGCCTTTCCTACATCTGGGCTGCCTGCCGTGGCAAAGTGCAGGCGTGGGGTGAGGACATGGCTTTGTCTTTCCAGGAAAAAATGAGCCCCTGGCCGAAGCAGCAGGCCCAGGCAGAGCCTTGAGCTTGAAGCCCAGTAGGTCTGTGGCCCTCATGGCCAGAGCCATGCTTTCAAGGCAGGGAAGCGGCCTGCAAGCTGAGTGGGAGTGGGGGAGGGGAGGGAGACAGCTGAAGGCGAGTCCAGAAGGGCGGCGATGGAAGAGCTGCAGCTGGGTCAGAGCCTGGAGGGAGGGCGGGGCCTTCACTGAGGACCCCCCCCCCCAGGCCAGCCCTAGGCCCCGGGGCGGTCGCGCATGCGCCCTTGGCCTGTGCGGTGTGTGGGGGCTTGAACCCAAGCCCGCAGGGCTCCCGGAGCGGCCAGAGAAAGAAGGGCCCATGGAGAGGTAGGCGAGGTGGGCAGGGGGCGCCACCTTACTCTCCTCAGCTCCCTGAGGGAGAGAGACAGAGACAGAGACAGAGAGAGAGATCCCTGACCTCTGAGTCTCTGCCTCCACCGCTGGCTGGTGCCAACTCACGCGCCATCCCACTTCCAGCCATCACCCCCACGCCTGCCCCGGGGCCAGCCCCACCACAGAGAGGCCGGTTGGTTCCTGCTCACCTCTGTGCCGTCCCTTCCCGACCTGACCCCAGTGCAGGGGATAAGCTTCAGACAAGTCTTTCCATGTCCCTCTGCATGACAATAGACTTCCTCCCCTCTCCCATTCCACAGGCCCACCCACCCGGGACATCCACCTTTGTCATTAGCTCAGGAGAGGATGCAAGATGAGAATCTCTGCTATTGTGTGGGGAGACTCAGTTTCCCGGGTTTCCCCCATGGACACATGTTCTTCAGCTGGGTCTGATTTTCTCCAGACAAGCTGTCTTGGGAAGGATTTGGCCAGCCCTAAGAACCTGAAGGGAAAGGGCGGAGGGGGGTTCTCTCTCTGCCCCCGACAGCCCCGAGCTGGGTCGGTCCCTCAGACCTGGCCAGGGGCAGCCCATCCCCCGGCGCCCTTCCCCGGGGCATCCAAGGGCAGGCTCGGCGCCAGCCCCACCCCGCTCGCCACTGCCCGACCATCGTCCTCCCTCGGGGGGCCTGGGCAGGACAGGGACCCGGCTGTGGGAGGCCTCCAGATCTCAGGCCTGGCACACCGTTTACCAGGCTGCTTCCTCCTCTGACGGGGGCCCAGCACACGCCCCAGGAGACTTGGCAGCCGCCCCCAGGGCTCTAGCCTCTGGAACTCGTCCCCTTGGAAGGGGCCTGGCCCAGGTGCCAGGTTCGGCTGGTCGGCCAGCCTCCTTTGGAGAAAGCAGGCAAGCCGAGCCAGGCTTGCAGTGGCCCTGGCGTGACACCTGCCACCTCAGGCAGAGGGCCTCCCGCGTGCCCTCCATGGCGGGTTTCTCCCCGGAGCCGTGGCCTGGGCACTAGGAAGGCCGGGCCTCCCCGACTCCCGGGAGGAGGGGCTAGCCCAGTTGCGCCCTGGCCCCCAAACCCTCTGGTGCCATCTGCCTGTCTCGGCACTTCTGACTCCACAGAGCCTTTCCTACATCTGGGCTGCCTGCCGTGGCAAAGTGCAGGCGTGGGGTGAGGCCATGGCTTTGTCTTTCCAGGAAAAAATGAGCCCCTGGCCGAAGCAGCAGGCCCAGGCAGAGCCTTGAGCTTGAAGCCCAGTACGTCTGTGGCCCTCAGGGCCAGAGCCATGCTTTCAAGGCAGGGAAGCGGCCTGCAAGCTGAGTGGGAGTGGGGGAGGGGAGGGAGACAGCTGAAGCCGAGTCCAGAAGGGCGGCGATGGAAGAGCTGCAGCTGGGTCAGAGCCTGGAGGGAGGGCGGGGCCTTCACTGAGGACCCCCCCCCCCCCGAGGCCAGCCCTAGGCCCCGGCGGTCGCGCATGCGCCCTTGGCCTGTGCGGTGTGTGGGGGGTTGAACCCAAGCCCGCAGGGCTCCCGGAGCGGCCAGAGAAAGAAGGGCCCATGGAGAGGTAGGCGAGGTGGGCAGGGGGCGCCACCTTACTCTCCTCAGCTCCCTGAGGGAGAGAGACAGAGACAGAGACAGAGAGAGAGATCCCTGACCTCTGAGTCTCTGCCTCCACCGCTGGCTGGTGCCAACTCACGCGCCATCCCACTTCCAGCCATCACCCCCACGCCTGCCCCGGGGCCAGCCCCACCACAGAGAGGCCGGTTGGTTCCTGCTCACCTCTGTGCCGTCCCTTCCCGACCTGACCCCAGTGCAGGGGATAAGCTTCAGACAAGTCTTTCCATGTCCCTCTGCATGACAATAGACTTCCTCCCCTCTCCCATTCCACAGGCCCACCCACCCGGGACATCCACCTTTGTCATTAGCTCAGGAGAGGATGCAAGATGAGAATCTCTGCTATTGTGTGGGGAGACTCAGTTTCCCGGGTTTCCCCCATGGACACATGTTCTTCAGCTGGGTCTGATTTTCTCCAGACAAGCTGTCTTGGGAAGGATTTGGCCAGCCCTAAGAACCTGAAGGGAAAGGGCGGAGGGGGGTTCTCTCTCTGCCCCCGACAGCCCCGAGCTGGGTCGGTCCCTCAGACCTGGCCAGGGGCAGCCCATCCCCCGGCGCCCTTCCCCGGGGCATCCAAGGGCAGGCTCGGCGCCAGCCCCACCCCGCTCGCCACTGCCCGACCATCGTCCTCCCTCGGGGGGCCTGGGCAGGACAGGGACCCGGCTGTGGGAGGCCTCCAGATCTCAGGCCTGGCACACCGTTTACCAGGCTGCTTCCTCCTCTGACGGGGGCCCAGCACACGCCCCAGGAGACTTGGCAGCCGCCCCCAGGGCTCTAGCCTCTGGAACTCGTCCCCTTGGAAGGGGCCTGGCCCAGGTGCCAGGTTCGGCTGGTCGGCCAGCCTCCTTTGGAGAAAGCAGGCAAGCCGAGCCAGGCTTGCAGTGGCCCTGGCGTGACACCTGCCACCTCAGGCAGAGGGCCTCCCGCGTGCCCTCCATGGCGGGTTTCTCCCCGGAGCCGTGGCCTGGGCACTAGGAAGGCCGGGCCTCCCCGACTCCCGGGAGGAGGGGCTAGCCCAGTTGCGCCCTGGCCCCCAAACCCTCTGGTGCCATCTGCCTGTCTCGGCACTTCTGACTCCACAGAGCCTTTCCTACATCTGGGATGCCTGCCGTGGCAAAGTGCAGGCGTGGGGTGAGGCCATGGCTTTGTCTTTCCAGGAAAAAATGAGCCCCTGGCCGAAGCAGCAGGCCCAGGCAGAGCCTTGAGCTTGAAGCCCAGTAGGTCTGTGGCCCTCAGGGCCAGAGCCATGCTTTCAAGGCAGGGAAGCGGCCTGCAAGCTGAGTGGGAGTGGGGGAGGGGAGGGAGACAGCTGAAGCCGAGTCCAGAAGGGCGGCGATGGAAGAGCTGCAGCTGGGTCAGAGCCTGGAGGGAGGGCGGGGCCTTCACTGAGGACCCCCCCCCCAGGCCAGCCCTAGGCCCCGGCGGTCGCGCATGCGCCCTTGGCCTGTGCGGTGTGTGGGGGGTTGAACCCAAGCCCGCAGGGCTCCCGGAGCGGCCAGAGAAAGAAGGGCCCATGGAGAGGTAGGCGAGGTGGGCAGGGGGCGCCACCTTACTCTCCTCAGCTCCCTGAGGGAGAGAGAGAGAGACAGAGACAGAGAGAGAGATCCCTGACCTCTGAGTCTCTGCCTCCACCGCTGGCTGGTGCCAACTCACGCGCCATCCCACTTCCAGCCATCACCCCCACGCCTGCCCCGGGGCCAGCCCCACCACAGAGAGGCCGGTTGGTTCCTGCTCACCTCTGTGCCGTCCCTTCCCGACCTGACCCCAGTGCAGGGGATAAGCTTCAGACAAGTCTTTCCATGTCCCTCTGCATGACAATAGACTTCCTCCCCTCTCCCATTCCACAGGCCCACCCACCCGGGACATCCACCTTTGTCATTAGCTCAGGAGAGGATGCAAGATGAGAATCTCTGCTATTGTGTGGGGAGACTCAGTTTCCCGGGTTTCCCCCATGGACACATGTTCTTCAGCTGGGTCTGATTTTCTCCAGACAAGCTGTCTTGGGAAGGATTTGGCCAGCCCTAAGAACCTGAAGGGAAAGGGCGGAGGGGGGTTCTCTCTCTGCCCCCGACAGCCCCGAGCTGGGTCGGTCCCTCAGACCTGGCCAGGGGCAGCCCATCCCCCGGCGCCCTTCCCCGGGGCATCCAAGGGCAGGCTCGGCGCCAGCCCCACCCCGCTCGCCACTGCCCGACCATCGTCCTCCCTCGGGGGGCCTGGGCAGGACAGGGACCCGGCTGTGGGAGGCCTCCAGATCTCAGGCCTGGCACACCGTTTACCAGGCTGCTTCCTCCTCTGACGGGGGCCCAGCACACGCCCCAGGAGACTTGGCAGCCGCCCCCAGGGCTCTAGCCTCTGGAACTCGTCCCCTTGGAAGGGGCCTGGCCCAGGTGCCAGGTTCGGCTGGTCGGCCAGCCTCCTTTGGAGAAAGCAGGCAAGCCGAGCCAGGCTTGCAGTGGCCCTGGCGTGACACCTGCCACCTCAGGCAGAGGGCCTCCCGCGTGCCCTCCATGGCGGGTTTCTCCCCGGAGCCGTGGCCTGGGCACTAGGAAGGCCGGGCCTCCCCGACTCCCGGGAGGAGGGGCTAGCCCAGTTGCGCCCTGGCCCCCAAACCCTCTGGTGCCATCTGCCTGTCTCGGCACTTCTGACTCCACAGAGCCTTTCCTACATCTGGGCTGCCTGCCGTGGCAAAGTGCAGGCGTGGGGTGAGGCCATGGCTTTGTCTTTCCAGGAAAAAATGAGCCCCTGGCCGAAGCAGCAGGCCCAGGCAGAGCCTTGAGCTTGAAGCCCAGTAGGTCTGTGGCCCTCAGGGCCAGAGCCATGCTTTCAAGGCAGGGAAGCGGCCTGCAAGCTGAGTGGGAGTGGGGGAGGGGAGGGAGACAGCTGAAGCCGAGTCCAGAAGGGCGGCGATGGAAGAGCTGCAGCTGGGTCAGAGCCTGGAGGGAGGGCGGGGCCTTCACTGAGGACCCCCCCCCCCCCCCCCGAGGCCAGCCCTAGGCCCCGGGGCGGTCGCGCATGCGCCCTTGGCCTGTGCGGTGTGTGGGGGGTTGAACCCAAGCCCGCAGGGCTCCCGGAGCGGCCAGAGAAAGAAGGGCCCATGGAGAGGTAGGCGAGGTGGGCAGGGGGCGCCACCTTACTCTCCTCAGCTCCCTGAGGGAGAGAGACAGAGACAGAGACAGAGAGAGAGATCCCTGACCTCTGAGTCTCTGCCTCCACCGCTGGCTGGTGCCAACTCACGCGCCATCCCACTTCCAGCCATCACCCCCACGCCTGCCCCGGGGCCAGCCCCACCACAGAGAGGCCGGTTGGTTCCTGCTCACCTCTGTGCCGTCCCTTCCCGACCTGACCCCAGTGCAGGGGATAAGCTTCAGACAAGTCTTTCCATGTCCCTCTGCATGACAATAGACTTCCTCCCCTCTCCCATTCCACAGGCCCACCCACCCGGGACATCCACCTTTGTCATTAGCTCAGGAGAGGATGCAAGATGAGAATCTCTGCTATTGTGTGGGGAGACTCAGTTTCCCGGGTTTCCCCCATGGACACATGTTCTTCAGCTGGGTCTGATTTTCTCCAGACAAGCTGTCTTGGGAAGGATTTGGCCAGCCCTAAGAACCTGAAGGGAAAGGGCGGAGGGGGGTTCTCTCTCTGCCCCCGACAGCCCCGAGCTGGGTCGGTCCCTCAGACCTGGCCAGGGGCAGCCCATCCCCCGGCGCCCTTCCCCGGGGCATCCAAGGGCAGGCTCGGCGCCAGCCCCACCCCGCTCGCCACTGCCCGACCATCGTCCTCCCTCGGGGGGCCTGGGCAGGACAGGGACCCGGCTGTGGGAGGCCTCCAGATCTCAGGCCTGGCACACCGTTTACCAGGCTGCTTCCTCCTCTGACGGGGGCCCAGCACACGCCCCAGGAGACTTGGCAGCCGCCCCCAGGGCTCTAGCCTCTGGAACTCGTCCCCTTGGAAGGGGCCTGGCCCAGGTGCCAGGTTCGGCTGGTCGGCCAGCCTCCTTTGGAGAAAGCAGGCAAGCCGAGCCAGGCTTGCAGTGGCCCTGGCGTGACACCTGCCACCTCAGGCAGAGGGCCTCCCGCGTGCCCTCCATGGCGGGTTTCTCCCCGGAGCCGTGGCCTGGGCACTAGGAAGGCCGGGCCTCCCCGACTCCCGGGAGGAGGGGCTAGCCCAGTTGCGCCCTGGCCCCCAAACCCTCTGGTGCCATCTGCCTGTCTCGGCACTTCTGACTCCACAGAGCCTTTCCTACATCTGGGCTGCCTGCCGTGGCAAAGTGCAGGCGTGGGGTGAGGCCATGGCTTTGTCTTTCCAGGAAAAAATGAGCCCCTGGCCGAAGCAGCAGGCCCAGGCAGAGCCTTGAGCTTGAAGCCCAGTAGGTCTGTGGCCCTCAGGGCCAGAGCCATGCTTTCAAGGCAGGGAAGCGGCCTGCAAGCTGAGTGGGAGTGGGGGAGGGGAGGGAGACAGCTGAAGCCGAGTCCAGAAGGGCGGCGATGGAAGAGCTGCAGCTGGGTCAGAGCCTGGAGGGAGGGCGGGGCCTTCACTGAGGACCCCCCCCCCCCCCCCGAGGCCAGCCCTAGGCCCCGGCGGTCGCGCATGCGCCCTTGGCCTGTGCGGTGTGTGGGGGCTTGAACCCAAGCCCGCAGGGCTCCCGGAGCGGCCAGAGAAAGAAGGGCCCATGGAGAGGTAGGCGAGGTGGGCAGGGGGCGCCACCTTACTCTCCTCAGCTCCCTGAGGGAGAGAGACAGAGACAGAGACAGAGAGAGAGATCCCTGACCTCTGAGTCTCTGCCTCCACCGCTGGCTGGTGCCAACTCACGCGCCATCCCACTTCCAGCCATCACCCCCACGCCTGCCCCGGGGCCAGCCCCACCACAGAGAGGCCGGTTGGTTCCTGCTCACCTCTGTGCCGTCCCTTCCCGACCTGACCCCAGTGCAGGGGATAAGCTTCAGACAAGTCTTTCCATGTCCCTCTGCATGACAATAGACTTCCTCCCCTCTCCCATTCCACAGGCCCACCCACCCGGACATCCACCTTTGTCATTAGCTCAGGAGAGGATGCAAGATGAGAATCTCTGCTATTGTGTGGGGAGACTCAGTTTCCCGGGTTTCCCCCATGGACACATGTTCTTCAGCTGGGTCTGATTTTCTCCAGACAAGCTGTCTTGGGAAGGATTTGGCCAGCCCTAAGAACCTGAAGGGAAAGGGCGGAGGGGGGTTCTCTCTCTGCCCCCGACAGCCCCGAGCTGGGTCGGTCCCTCAGACCTGGCCAGGGGCAGCCCATCCCCCGGCGCCCTTCCCCGGGGCATCCAAGGGCAGGCTCGGCGCCAGCCCCACCCCGCTCGCCACTGCCCGACCATCGTCCTCCCTCGGGGGGCCTGGGCAGGACAGGGACCCGGCTGTGGGAGGCCTCCAGATCTCAGGCCTGGCACACCGTTTACCAGGCTGCTTCCTCCTCTGACGGGGGCCCAGCACACGCCCCAGGAGACTTGGCAGCCGCCCCCAGGGCTCTAGCCTCTGGAACTCGTCCCCTTGGAAGGGGCCTGGCCCAGGTGCCAGGTTCGGCTGGTCGGCCAGCCTCCTTTGGAGAAAGCAGGCAAGCCGAGCCAGGCTTGCAGTGGCCCTGGCGTGACACCTGCCACCTCAGGCAGAGGGCCTCCCGCGTGCCCTCCATGGCGGGTTTCTCCCCGGAGCCGTGGCCTGGGCACTAGGAAGGCCGGGCCTCCCCGACTCCCGGGAGGAGGGGCTAGCCCAGTTGCGCCCTGGCCCCCAAACCCTCTGGTGCCATCTGCCTGTCTCGGCACTTCTGACTCCACAGAGCCTTTCCTACATCTGGGCTGCCTGCCGTGGCAAAGTGCAGGCGTGGGGTGAGGCCATGGCTTTGTCTTTCCAGGAAAAAATGAGCCCCTGGCCGAAGCAGCAGGCCCAGGCAGAGCCTTGAGCTTGAAGCCCAGTAGGTCTGTGGCCCTCAGGGCCAGAGCCATGCTTTCAAGGCAGGGAAGCGGCCTGCAAGCTGAGTGGGAGTGGGGGAGGGGAGGGAGACAGCTGAAGCCGAGTCCAGAAGGGCGGCGATGGAAGAGCTGCAGCTGGGTCAGAGCCTGGAGGGAGGGCGGGGCCTTCACTGAGGACCCCCCCCCCCCGAGGCCAGCCCTAGGCCCCGGCGGTCGCGCATGCGCCCTTGGCCTGTGCGGTGTGTGGGGGCTTGAACCCAAGCCCGCAGGGCTCCCGGAGCGGCCAGAGAAAGAAGGGCCCATGGAGAGGTAGGCGAGGTGGGCAGGGGGCGCCACCTTACTCTCCTCAGCTCCCTGAGGGAGAGAGACAGAGACAGAGACAGAGAGAGAGATCCCTGACCTCTGAGTCTCTGCCTCCACCGCTGGCTGGTGCCAACTCACGCGCCATCCCACTTCCAGCCATCACCCCCACGCCTGCCCCGGGGCCAGCCCCACCACAGAGAGGCCGGTTGGTTCCTGCTCACCTCTGTGCCGTCCCTTCCCGACCTGACCCCAGTGCAGGGGATAAGCTTCAGACAAGTCTTTCCATGTCCCTCTGCATGACAATAGACTTCCTCCCCTCTCCCATTCCACAGGCCCACCCACCCGGGACATCCACCTTTGTCATTAGCTCAGGAGAGGATGCAAGATGAGAATCTCTGCTATTGTGTGGGGAGACTCAGTTTCCCGGGTTTCCCCCATGGACACATGTTCTTCAGCTGGGTCTGATTTTCTCCAGACAAGCTGTCTTGGGAAGGATTTGGCCAGCCCTAAGAACCTGAAGGGAAAGGGCGGAGGGGGGTTCTCTCTCTGCCCCCGACAGCCCCGAGCTGGGTCGGTCCCTCAGACCTGGCCAGGGGCAGCCCATCCCCCGGCGCCCTTCCCCGGGGCATCCAAGGGCAGGCTCGGCGCCAGCCCCACCCCGCTCGCCACTGCCCGACCATCGTCCTCCCTCGGGGGGCCTGGGCAGGACAGGGACCCGGCTGTGGGAGGCCTCCAGATCTCAGGCCTGGCACACCGTTTACCAGGCTGCTTCCTCCTCTGACGGGGGCCCAGCACACGCCCCAGGAGACTTGGCAGCCGCCCCCAGGGCTCTAGCCTCTGGAACTCGTCCCCTTGGAAGGGGCCTGGCCCAGGTGCCAGGTTCGGCTGGTCGGCCAGCCTCCTTTGGAGAAAGCAGGCAAGCCGAGCCAGGCTTGCAGTGGCCCTGGCGTGACACCTGCCACCTCAGGCAGAGGGCCTCCCGCGTGCCCTCCATGGCGGGTTTCTCCCCGGAGCCGTGGCCTGGGCACTAGGAAGGCCGGGCCTCCCCGACTCCCGGGAGGAGGGGCTAGCCCAGTTGCGCCCTGGCCCCCAAACCCTCTGGTGCCATCTGCCTGTCTCGGCACTTCTGACTCCACAGAGCCTTTCCTACATCTGGGCTGCCTGCCGTGGCAAAGTGCAGGCGTGGGGTGAGGCCATGGCTTTGTCTTTCCAGGAAAAAATGAGCCCCTGGCCGAAGCAGCAGGCCCAGGCAGAGCCTTGAGCTTGAAGCCCAGTAGGTCTGTGGCCCTCAGGGCCAGAGCCATGCTTTCAAGGCAGGGAAGCGGCCTGCAAGCTGAGTGGGAGTGGGGGAGGGGAGGGAGACAGCTGAAGCCGAGTCCAGAAGGGCGGCGATGGAAGAGCTGCAGCTGGGTCAGAGCCTGGAGGGAGGGCGGGGCCTTCACTGAGGACCCCCCCCCCCCCCGAGGCCAGCCCTAGGCCCCGGCGGTCGCGCATGCGCCCTTGGCCTGTGCGGTGTGTGGGGGCTTGAACCCAAGCCCGCAGGGCTCCCGGAGCGGCCAGAGAAAGAAGGGCCCATGGAGAGGTAGGCGAGGTGGGCAGGGGGCGCCACCTTACTCTCCTCAGCTCCCTGAGGGAGAGAGACAGAGACAGAGACAGAGAGAGAGATCCCTGACCTCTGAGTCTCTGCCTCCACCGCTGGCTGGTGCCAACTCACGCGCCATCCCACTTCCAGCCATCACCCCCACGCCTGCCCCGGGGCCAGCCCCACCACAGAGAGGCCGGTTGGTTCCTGCTCACCTCTGTGCCGTCCCTTCCCGACCTGACCCCAGTGCAGGGGATAAGCTTCAGACAAGTCTTTCCATGTCCCTCTGCATGACAATAGACTTCCTCCCCTCTCCCATTCCACAGGCCCACCCACCCGGGACATCCACCTTTGTCATTAGCTCAGGAGAGGATGCAAGATGAGAATCTCTGCTATTGTGTGGGGAGACTCAGTTTCCCGGGTTTCCCCCATGGACACATGTTCTTCAGCTGGGTCTGATTTTCTCCAGACAAGCTGTCTTGGGAAGGATTTGGCCAGCCCTAAGAACCTGAAGGGAAAGGGCGGAGGGGGGTTCTCTCTCTGCCCCCGACAGCCCCGAGCTGGGTCGGTCCCTCAGACCTGGCCAGGGGCAGCCCATCCCCCGGCGCCCTTCCCCGGGGCATCCAAGGGCAGGCTCGGCGCCAGCCCCACCCCGCTCGCCACTGCCCGACCATCGTCCTCCCTCGGGGGGCCTGGGCAGGACAGGGACCCGGCTGTGGGAGGCCTCCAGATCTCAGGCCTGGCACACCGTTTACCAGGCTGCTTCCTCCTCTGACGGGGGCCCAGCACACGCCCCAGGAGACTTGGCAGCCGCCCCCAGGGCTCTATCCTCTGGAACTCGTCCCCTTGGAAGGGGCCTGGCCCAGGTGCCAGGTTCGGCTGGTCGGCCAGCCTCCTTTGGAGAAAGCAGGCAAGCCGAGCCAGGCTTGCAGTGGCCCTGGCGTGACACCTGCCACCTCAGGCAGAGGGCCTCCCGCGTGCCCTCCATGGCGGGTTTCTCCCCGGAGCCGTGGCCTGGGCACTAGGAAGGCCGGGCCTCCCCGACTCCCGGGAGGAGGGGCTAGCCCAGTTGCGCCCTGGCCCCCAAACCCTCTGGTGCCATCTGCCTGTCTCGGCACTTCTGACTCCACAGAGCCTTTCCTACATCTGGGCTGCCTGCCGTGGCAAAGTGCAGGCGTGGGGTGAGGCCATGGCTTTGTCTTTCCAGGAAAAAATGAGCCCCTGGCCGAAGCAGCAGGCCCAGGCAGAGCCTTGAGCTTGAAGCCCAGTACGTCTGTGGCCCTCAGGGCCAGAGCCATGCTTTCAAGGCAGGGAAGCGGCCTGCAAGCTGAGTGGGAGTGGGGGAGGGGAGGGAGACAGCTGAAGCCGAGTCCAGAAGGGCGGCGATGGAAGAGCTGCAGCTGGGTCAGAGCCTGGAGGGAGGGCGGGGCCTTCACTGAGGACACCCCCCCCCCCCCCCCCGAGGCCAGCCCTAGGCCCCGGCGGTCGCGCATGCGCCCTTGGCCTGTGCGGTGTGTGGGGGGTTGAACCCAAGCCCGCAGGGCTCCCGGAGCGGCCAGAGAAAGAAGGGCCCATGGAGAGGTAGGCGAGGTGGGCAGGGGGCGCCACCTTACTCTCCTCAGCTCCCTGAGGGAGAGAGACAGAGACAGAGACAGAGAGAGAGATCCCTGACCTCTGAGTCTCTGCCTCCACCGCTGGCTGGTGCCAACTCACGCGCCATCCCACTTCCAGCCATCACCCCCACGCCTGCCCCGGGGCCAGCCCCACCACAGAGAGGCCGGTTGGTTCCTGCTCACCTCTGTGCCGTCCCTTCCCGACCTGACCCCAGTGCAGGGGATAAGCTTCAGACAAGTCTTTCCATGTCCCTCTGCATGACAATAGACTTCCTCCCCTCTCCCATTCCACAGGCCCACCCACCCGGGACATCCACCTTTGTCATTAGCTCAGGAGAGGATGCAAGATGAGAATCTCTGCTATTGTGTGGGGAGACTCAGTTTCCCGGGTTTCCCCCATGGACACATGTTCTTCAGCTGGGTCTGATTTTCTCCAGACAAGCTGTCTTGGGAAGGATTTGGCCAGCCCTAAGAACCTGAAGGGAAAGGGCGGAGGGGGGTTCTCTCTCTGCCCCCGACAGCCCCGAGCTGGGTCGGTCCCTCAGACCTGGCCAGGGGCAGCCCATCCCCCGGCGCCCTTCCCCGGGGCATCCAAGGGCAGGCTCGGCGCCAGCCCCACCCCGCTCGCCACTGCCCGACCATCGTCCTCCCTCGGGGGGCCTGGGCAGGACAGGGACCCGGCTGTGGGAGGCCTCCAGATCTCAGGCCTGGCACACCGTTTACCAGGCTGCTTCCTCCTCTGACGGGGGCCCAGCACACGCCCCAGGAGACTTGGCAGCCGCCCCCAGGGCTCTAGCCTCTGGAACTCGTCCCCTTGGAAGGGGCCTGGCCCAGGTGCCAGGTTCGGCTGGTCGGCCAGCCTCCTTTGGAGAAAGCAGGCAAGCCGAGCCAGGCTTGCAGTGGCCCTGGCGTGACACCTGCCACCTCAGGCAGAGGGCCTCCCGCGTGCCCTCCATGGCGGGTTTCTCCCCGGAGCCGTGGCCTGGGCACTAGGAAGGCCGGGCCTCCCCGACTCCCGGGAGGAGGGGCTAGCCCAGTTGCGCCCTGGCCCCCAAACCCTCTGGTGCCATCTGCCTGTCTCGGCACTTCTGACACCACAGAGCCTTTCCTACATCTGGGCTGCCTGCCGTGGCAAAGTGCAGGCGTGGGGTGAGGCCATGGCTTTGTCTTTCCAGGAAAAAATGAGCCCCTGGCCGAAGCAGCAGGCCCAGGCAGAGCCTTGAGCTTGAAGCCCAGTAGGTCTGTGGCCCTCAGGGCCAGAGCCATGCTTTCAAGGCAGGGAAGCGGCCTGCAAGCTGAGTGGGAGTGGGGGAGGGGAGGGAGACAGCTGAAGCCGAGTCCAGAAGGGCGGCGATGGAAGAGCTGCAGCTGGGTCAGAGCCTGGAGGGAGGGCGGGGCCTTCACTGAGGACCCCCCCCCCCCCGAGGCCAGCCCTAGGCCCCGGCGGTCGCGCATGCGCCCTTGGCCTGTGCGGTGTGTGGGGCGTTGAACCCAAGCCCGCAGGGCTCCCGGAGCGGCCAGAGAAAGAAGGGCCCATGGAGAGGTAGGCGAGGTGGGCAGGGGGCGCCACCTTACTCTCCTCAGCTCCCTGAGGGAGAGAGACAGAGACAGAGACAGAGAGAGAGATCCCTGACCTCTGAGTCTCTGCCTCCACCGCTGGCTGGTGCCAACTCACGCGCCATCCCACTTCCAGCCATCACCCCCACGCCTGCCCCGGGGCCAGCCCCACCACAGAGAGGCCGGTTGGTTCCTGCTCACCTCTGTGCCGTCCCTTCCCGACCTGACCCCAGTGCAGGGGATAAGCTTCAGACAAGTCTTTCCATGTCCCTCTGCATGACAATAGACTTCCTCCCCTCTCCCATTCCACAGGCCCACCCACCCGGGACATCCACCTTTGTCATTAGCTCAGGAGAGGATGCAAGATGAGAATCTCTGCTATTGTGTGGGGAGACTCAGTTTCCCGGGTTTCCCCCATGGACACATGTTCTTCAGCTGGGTCTGATTTTCTCCAGACAAGCTGTCTTGGGAAGGATTTGGCCAGCCCTAAGAACCTGAAGGGAAAGGGCGGAGGGGGGTTCTCTCTCTGCCCCCGACAGCCCCGAGCTGGGTCGGTCCCTCAGACCTGGCCAGGGGCAGCCCATCCCCCGGCGCCCTTCCCCGGGGCATCCAAGGGCAGGCTCGGCGCCAGCCCCACCCCGCTCGCCACTGCCCGACTATCGTCCTCCCTCGGGGGGCCTGGGCAGGACAGGGACCCGGCTGTGGGAGGCCTCCAGATCTCAGGCCTGGCACACCGTTTACCAGGCTGCTTCCTCCTCTGACGGGGGCCCAGCACACGCCCCAGGAGACTTGGCAGCCGCCCCCAGGGCTCTATCCTCTGGAACTCGTCCCCTTGGAAGGGGCCTGGCCCAGGTGCCAGGTTCGGCTGGTCGGCCAGCCTCCTTTGGAGAAAGCAGGCAAGCCGAGCCAGGCTTGCAGTGGCCCTGGCGTGACACCTGCCACCTCAGGCAGAGGGCCTCCCGCGTGCCCTCCATGGCGGGTTTCTCCCCGGAGCCGTGGCCTGGGCACTAGGAAGGCCGGGCCTCCCCGACTCCCGGGAGGAGGGGCTAGCCCAGTTGCGCCCTGGCCCCCAAACCCTCTGGTGCCATCTGCCTGTCTCGGCACTTCTGACTCCACAGAGCCTTTCCTACATCTGGGCTGCCTGCCGTGGCAAAGTGCAGGCGTGGGGTGAGGCCATGGCTTTGTCTTTCCAGGAAAAAATGAGCCCCTGGCCGAAGCAGCAGGCCCAGGCAGAGCCTTGAGCTTGAAGCCCAGTAGGTCTGTGGCCCTCAGGGCCAGAGCCATGCTTTCAAGGCAGGGAAGCGGCCTGCAAGCTGAGTGGGAGTGGGGGAGGGGAGGGAGACAGCTGAAGCCGAGTCCAGAAGGGCGGCGATGGAAGAGCTGCAGCTGGGTCAGAGCCTGGAGGGAGGGCGGTGCCTTCACTGAGGACCCCCCCCCCCCCGAGGCCAGCCCTAGGCCCCGGCGGTCGCGCATGCGCCCTTGGCCTGTGCGGTGTGTGGGGGCTTGAACCCAAGCCCGCAGGGCTCCCGGAGCGGCCAGAGAAAGAAGGGCCCATGGAGAGGTAGGCGAGGTGGGCAGGGGGCGCCACCTTACTCTCCTCAGCTCCCTGAGGGAGAGAGACAGAGACAGAGACAGAGAGAGAGATCCCTGACCTCTGAGTCTCTGCCTCCACCGCTGGCTGGTGCCAACTCACGCGCCATCCCACTTCCAGCCATCACCCCCACGCCTGCCCCGGGGCCAGCCCCACCACAGAGAGGCCGGTTGGTTCCTGCTCACCTCTGTGCCGTCCCTTCCCGACCTGACCCCAGTGCAGGGGATAAGCTTCAGACAAGTCTTTCCATGTCCCTCTGCATGACAATAGACTTCCTCCCCTCTCCCATTCCACAGGCCCACCCACCCGGGACATCCACCTTTGTCATTAGCTCAGGAGAGGATGCAAGATGAGAATCTCTGCTATTGTGTGGGGAGACTCAGTTTCCCGGGTTTCCCCCATGGACACATGTTCTTCAGCTGGGTCTGATTTTCTCCAGACAAGCTGTCTTGGGAAGGATTTGGCCAGCCCTAAGAACCTGAAGGGAAAGGGCGGAGGGGGGTTCTCTCTCTGCCCCCGACAGCCCCGAGCTGGGTCGGTCCCTCAGACCTGGCCAGGGGCAGCCCATCCCCCGGCGCCCTTCCCCGGGGCATCCAAGGGCAGGCTCGGCGCCAGCCCCACCCCGCTCGCCACTGCCCGACCATCGTCCTCCCTCGGGGGGCCTGGGCAGGACAGGGACCCGGCTGTGGGAGGCCTCCAGATCTCAGGCCTGGCACACCGTTTACCAGGCTGCTTCCTCCTCTGACGGGGGCCCAGCACACGCCCCAGGAGACTTGGCAGCCGCCCCCAGGGCTCTAGCCTCTGGAACTCGTCCCCTTGGAAGGGGCCTGGCCCAGGTGCCAGGTTCGGCTGGTCGGCCAGCCTCCTTTGGAGAAAGCAGGCAAGCCGAGCCAGGCTTGCAGTGGCCCTGGCGTGACACCTGCCACCTCAGGCAGAGGGCCTCCCGCGTGCCCTCCATGGCGGGTTTCTCCCCGGAGCCGTGGCCTGGGCACTAGGAAGGCCGGGCCTCCCCGACTCCCGGGAGGAGGGGCTAGCCCAGTTGCGCCCTGGCCCCCAAACCCTCTGGTGCCATCTGCCTGTCTCGGCACTTCTGACTCCACAGAGCCTTTCCTACATCTGGGCTGCCTGCCGTGGCAAAGTGCAGGCGTGGGGTGAGGCCATGGCTTTGTCTTTCCAGGAAAAAATGAGCCCCTGGCCGAAGCAGCAGGCCCAGGCAGAGCCTTGAGCTTGAAGCCCAGTAGGTCTGTGGCCCTCAGGGCCAGAGCCATGCTTTCAAGGCAGGGAAGCGGCCTGCAAGCTGAGTGGGAGTGGGGGAGGGGAGGGAGACAGCTGAAGCCGAGTCCAGAAGGGCGGCGATGGAAGAGCTGCAGCTGGGTCAGAGCCTGGAGGGAGGGCGGTGCCTTCACTGAGGACCCCCCCCCCCCCCCCGAGGCCAGCCCTAGGCCCCGGCGGTCGCGCATGCGCCCTTGGCCTGTGCGGTGTGTGGGGGCTTGAACCCAAGCCCGCAGGGCTCCCGGAGCGGCCAGAGAAAGAAGGGCCCATGGAGAGGTAGGCGAGGTGGGCAGGGGGCGCCACCTTACTCTCCTCAGCTCCCTGAGGGAGAGAGACAGAGACAGAGACAGAGAGAGAGATCCCTGACCTCTGAGTCTCTGCCTCCACCGCTGGCTGGTGCCAACTCACGCGCCATCCCACTTCCAGCCATCACCCCCACGCCTGCCCCGGGGCCAGCCCCACCACAGAGAGGCCGGTTGGTTCCTGCTCACCTCTGTGCCGTCCCTTCCCGACCTGACCCCAGTGCAGGGGATAAGCTTCAGACAAGTCTTTCCATGTCCCTCTGCATGACAATAGACTTCCTCCCCTCTCCCATTCCACAGGCCCACCCACCCGGGACATCCACCTTTGTCATTAGCTCAGGAGAGGATGCAAGATGAGAATCTCTGCTATTGTGTGGGGAGACTCAGTTTCCCGGGTTTCCCCCATGGACACATGTTCTTCAGCTGGGTCTGATTTTCTCCAGACAAGCTGTCTTGGGAAGGATTTGGCCAGCCCTAAGAACCTGAAGGGAAAGGGCGGAGGGGGGTTCTCTCTCTGCCCCCGACAGCCCCGAGCTGGGTCGGTCCCTCAGACCTGGCCAGGGGCAGCCCATCCCCCGGCGCCCTTCCCCGGGGCATCCAAGGGCAGGCTCGGCGCCAGCCCCACCCCGCTCGCCACTGCCCGACCATCGTCCTCCCTCGGGGGGCCTGGGCAGGACAGGGACCCGGCTGTGGGAGGCCTCCAGATCTCAGGCCTGGCACACCGTTTACCAGGCTGCTTCCTCCTCTGACGGGGGCCCAGCACACGCCCCAGGAGACTTGGCAGCCGCCCCCAGGGCTCTATCCTCTGGAACTCGTCCCCTTGGAAGGGGCCTGGCCCAGGTGCCAGGTTCGGCTGGTCGGCCAGCCTCCTTTGGAGAAAGCAGGCAAGCCGAGCCAGGCTTGCAGTGGCCCTGGCGTGACACCTGCCACCTCAGGCAGAGGGCCTCCCGCGTGCCCTCCATGGCGGGTTTCTCCCCGGAGCCGTGGCCTGGGCACTAGGAAGGCCGGGCCTCCCCGACTCCCGGGAGGAGGGGCTAGCCCAGTTGCGCCCTGGCCCCCAAACCCTCTGGTGCCATCTGCCTGTCTCGGCACTTCTGACTCCACAGAGCCTTTCCTACATCTGGGCTGCCTGCCGTGGCAAAGTGCAGGCGTGGGGTGAGGCCATGGCTTTGTCTTTCCAGGAAAAAATGAGCCCCTGGCCGAAGCAGCAGGCCCAGGCAGAGCCTTGAGCTTGAAGCCCAGTAGGTCTGTGGCCCTCAGGGCCAGAGCCATGCTTTCAAGGCAGGGAAGCGGCCTGCAAGCTGAGTGGGAGTGGGGGAGGGGAGGGAGACAGCTGAAGCCGAGTCCAGAAGGGCGGCGATGGAAGAGCTGCAGCTGGGTCAGAGCCTGGAGGGAGGGCGGGGCCTTCACTGAGGACCCCCCCCCCCCCCGAGGCCAGCCCTAGGCCCCGGCGGTCGCGCATGCGCCCTTGGCCTGTGCGGTGTGTGGGGGGTTGAACCCAAGCCCGCAGGGCTCCCGGAGCGGCCAGAGAAAGAAGGGCCCATGGAGAGGTAGGCGAGGTGGGCAGGGGGCGCCACCTTACTCTCCTCAGCTCCCTGAGGGAGAGAGACAGAGACAGAGACAGAGAGAGAGATCCCTGACCTCTGAGTCTCTGCCTCCACCGCTGGCTGGTGCCAACTCACGCGCCATCCCACTTCCAGCCATCACCCCCACGCCTGCCCCGGGGCCAGCCCCACCACAGAGAGGCCGGTTGGTTCCTGCTCACCTCTGTGCCGTCCCTTCCCGACCTGACCCCAGTGCAGGGGATAAGCTTCAGACAAGTCTTTCCATGTCCCTCTGCATGACAATAGACTTCCTCCCCTCTCCCATTCCACAGGCCCACCCACCCGGGACATCCACCTTTGTCATTAGCTCAGGAGAGGATGCAAGATGAGAATCTCTGCTATTGTGTGGGGAGACTCAGTTTCCCGGGTTTCCCCCATGGACACATGTTCTTCAGCTGGGTCTGATTTTCTCCAGACAAGCTGTCTTGGGAAGGATTTGGCCAGCCCTAAGAACCTGAAGGGAAAGGGCGGAGGGGGGTTCTCTCTCTGCCCCCGACAGCCCCGAGCTGGGTCGGTCCCTCAGACCTGGCCAGGGGCAGCCCATCCCCCGGCGCCCTTCCCCGGGGCATCCAAGGGCAGGCTCGGCGCCAGCCCCACCCCGCTCGCCACTGCCCGACCATCGTCCTCCCTCGGGGGGCCTGGGCAGGACAGGGACCCGGCTGTGGGAGGCCTCCAGATCTCAGGCCTGGCACACCGTTTACCAGGCTGCTTCCTCCTCTGACGGGGGCCCAGCACACGCCCCAGGAGACTTGGCAGCCGCCCCCAGGGCTCTATCCTCTGGAACTCGTCCCCTTGGAAGGGGCCTGGCCCAGGTGCCAGGTTCGGCTGGTCGGCCAGCTCCTTTGGAGAAAGCAGGCAAGCCGAGCCAGGCTTGCCGTGGCCCTGGCGTGACACCTGCCACCTCAGGCAGAGGGCCTCCCGCGTGCCCTCCATGGCGGGTTTCTCCCCGGAGCCGTGGCCTGGGCACTAGGAAGGCCGGGCCTCCCCGACTCCCGGGAGGAGGGGCTAGCCCAGTTGCGCCCTGGCCCCCAAACCCTCTGGTGCCATCTGCCTGTCTCGGCACTTCTGACTCCACAGAGCCTTTCCTACATCTGGGCTGCCTGCCGTGGCAAAGTGCAGGCGTGGGGTGAGGCCATGGCTTTGTCTTTCCAGGAAAAAATGAGCCCCTGGCCGAAGCAGCAGGCCCAGGCAGAGCCTTGAGCTTGAAGCCCAGTAGGTCTGTGGCCCTCAGGGCCAGAGCCATGCTTTCAAGGCAGGGAAGCGGCCTGCAAGCTGAGTGGGAGTGGGGGAGGGGAGGGAGACAGCTGAAGCCGAGTCCAGAAGGGCGGCGATGGAAGAGCTGCAGCTGGGTCAGAGCCTGGAGGGAGGGCGGGGCCTTCACTGAGGACCCCCCCCCCCCCCGAGGCCAGCCCTAGGCCCCGGCGGTCGCGCATGCGCCCTTGTCCTGTGCGGTGTGTGGGGGCTTGAACCCAAGCCCGCAGGGCTCCCGGAGCGGCCAGAGAAAGAAGGGCCCATGGAGAGGTAGGCGAGGTGGGCAGGGGGCGCCACCTTACTCTCCTCAGCTCCCTGAGGGAGAGAGACAGAGACAGAGACAGAGAGAGAGATCCCTGACCTCTGAGTCTCTGCCTCCACCGCTGGCTGGTGCCAACTCACGCGCCATCCCACTTCCAGCCATCACCCCCACGCCTGCCCTGGGGCCAGCCCCACCACAGAGAGGCCGGTTGGTTCCTGCTCACCTCTGTGCCGTCCCTTCCCGACCTGACCCCAGTGCAGGGGATAAGCTTCAGACAAGTCTTTCCATGTCCCTCTGCATGACAATAGACTTCCTCCCCTCTCCCATTCCACAGGCCCACCCACCCGGGACATCCACCTTTGTCATTAGCTCAGGAGAGGATGCAAGATGAGAATCTCTGCTATTGTGTGGGGAGACTCAGTTTCCCGGGTTTCCCCCATGGACACATGTTCTTCAGCTGGGTCTGATTTTCTCCAGACAAGCTGTCTTGGGAAGGATTTGGCCAGCCCTAAGAACCTGAAGGGAAAGGGCGGAGGGGGGTTCTCTCTCTGCCCCCGACAGCCCCGAGCTGGGTCGGTCCCTCAGACCTGGCCAGGGGCAGCCCATCCCCCGGCGCCCTTCCCCGGGGCATCCAAGGGCAGGCTCGGCGCCAGCCCCACCCCGCTCGCCACTGCCCGACCATCGTCCTCCCTCGGGGGGCCTGGGCAGGACAGGGACCCGGCTGTGGGAGGCCTCCAGATCTCAGGCCTGGCACACCGTTTACCAGGCTGCTTCCTCCTCTGACGGGGGCCCAGCACACGCCCCAGGAGACTTGGCAGCCGCCCCCAGGGCTCTAGCCTCTGGAACTCGTCCCCTTGGAAGGGGCCTGGCCCAGGTGCCAGGTTCGGCTGGTCGGCCAGCCTCCTTTGGAGAAAGCAGGCAAGCCGAGCCAGGCTTGCAGTGGCCCTGGCGTGACACCTGCCACCTCAGGCAGAGGGCCTCCCGCGTGCCCTCCATGGCGGGTTTCTCCCCGGAGCCGTGGCCTGGGCACTAGGAAGGCCGGGCCTCCCCGACTCCCGGGAGGAGGGGCTAGCCCAGTTGCGCCCTGGCCCCCAAACCCTCTGGTGCCATCTGCCTGTCTCGGCACTTCTGACTCCACAGAGCCTTTCCTACATCTGGGCTGCCTGCCGTGGCAAAGTGCAGGCGTGGGGTGAGGCCATGGCTTTGTCTTTCCAGGAAAAAATGAGCCCCTGGCCGAAGCAGCAGGCCCAGGCAGAGCCTTGAGCTTGAAGCCCAGTAGGTCTGTGGCCCTCAGGGCCAGAGCCATGCTTTCAAGGCAGGGAAGCGGCCTGCAAGCTGAGTGGGAGTGGGGGAGGGGAGGGAGACAGCTGAAGCCGAGTCCAGAAGGGCGGCGATGGAAGAGCTGCAGCTGGGTCAGAGCCTGGAGGGAGGGCGGGGCCTTCACTGAGGACCCCCCCCCCCGAGGCCAGCCCTAGGCCCCGGTGGTCGCGCATGCGCCCTTGGCCTGTGCGGTGTGTGGGGGCTTGAACCCAAGCCCGCAGGGCTCCCGGAGCGGCCAGAGAAAGAAGGGCCCATGGAGAGGTAGGCGAGGTGGGCAGGGGGCGCCACCTTACTCTCCTCAGCTCCCTGAGGGAGAGAGACAGAGACAGAGACAGAGAGAGAGATCCCTGACCTCTGAGTCTCTGCCTCCACCGCTGGCTGGTGCCAACTCACGCGCCATCCCACTTCCAGCCATCACCCCCACGCCTGCCCCGGGGCCAGCCCCACCACAGAGAGGCCGGTTGGTTCCTGCTCACCTCTGTGCCATCCCTTCCCGACCTGACCCCAGTGCAGGGGATAAGCTTCAGACAAGTCTTTCCATGTCCCTCTGCATGACAATAGACTTCCTCCCCTCTCCCATTCCACAGGCCCACCCACCCGGGACATCCACCTTTGTCATTAGCTCAGGAGAGGATGCAAGATGAGAATCTCTGCTATTGTGTGGGGAGACTCAGTTTCCCGGGTTTCCCCCATGGACACATGTTCTTCAGCTGGGTCTGATTTTCTCCAGACAAGCTGTCTTGGGAAGGATTTGGCCAGCCCTAAGAACCTGAAGGGAAAGGGCGGAGGGGGGTTCTCTCTCTGCCCCCGACAGCCCCGAGCTGGGTCGGTCCCTCAGACCTGGCCAGGGGCAGCCCATCCCCCGGCGCCCTTCCCCGGGGCATCCAAGGGCAGGCTCGGCGCCAGCCCCACCCCGCTCGCCACTGCCCGACCATCGTCCTCCCTCGGGGGGCCTGGGCAGGACAGGGACCCGGCTGTGGGAGGCCTCCAGATCTCAGGCCTGGCACACCGTTTACCAGGCTGCTTCGTCCTCTGACGGGGGCCCAGCACACGCCCCAGGAGACTTGGCAGCCGCCCCCAGGGCTCTATCCTCTGGAACTCGTCCCCTTGGAAGGAGCCTGGCCCAGGTGCCAGGTTCGGCTGGTCGGCCAGCTCCTTTGGAGAAAGCAGGCAAGCCGAGCCAGGCTTGCCGTGGCCCTGGCGTGACACCTGCCACCTCAGGCAGAGGGCCTCCCGCGTGCCCTCCATGGCGGGTTTCTCCCCGGAGCCGTGGCCTGGGCACTAGGAAGGCCGGGCCTCCCCGACTCCCGGGAGGAGGGGCTAGCCCAGTTGCGCCCTGGCCCCCAAACCCTCTGGTGCCATCTGCCTGTCTCGGCACTTCTGACTCCACAGAGCCTTTCCTACATCTGGGCTGCCTGCCGTGGCAAAGTGCAGGCGTGGGGTGAGGCCATGGCTTTGTCTTTCCAGGAAAAAATGAGCCCCTGGCCGAAGCAGCAGGCCCAGGCAGAGCCTTGAGCTTGAAGCCCAGTAGGTCTGTGGCCCTCAGGGCCAGAGCCATGCTTTCAAGGCAGGGAAGCGGCCTGCAAGCTGAGTGGGAGTGGGGGAGGGGAGGGAGACAGCTGAAGCCGAGTCCAGAAGGGCGGCGATGGAAGAGCTGCAGCTGGGTCAGAGCCTGGAGGGAGGGCGTGGCCTTCACTGAGGACCCCCCCCCTGAGGCCAGCCCTAGGCCCCGGTGGTCGCGCATGCGCCCTTGGCCTGTGCGGTGTGTGGGGGCTTGAACCCAAGCCCGCAGGGCTCCCGGAGCGGCCAGAGAAAGAAGGGCCCATGGAGAGGTAGGCGAGGTGGGCAGGGGGCGCCACCTTACTCTCCTCAGCTCCCTGAGGGAGAGAGACAGAGACAGAGACAGAGAGAGAGATCCCTGACCTCTGAGTCTCTGCCTCCACCGCTGGCTGGTGCCAACTCACGCGCCATCCCACTTCCAGCCATCACCCCCACGCCTGCCCCGGGGCCAGCCCCACCACAGAGAGGCCGGTTGGTTCCTGCTCACCTCTGTGCCGTCCCTTCCCGACCTGACCCCAGTGCAGGGGATAAGCTTCAGACAAGTCTTTCCATGTCCCTCTGCATGACAATAGACTTCCTCCCCTCTCCCATTCCACAGGCCCACCCACCCGGGACATCCACCTTTGTCATTAGCTCAGGAGAGGATGCAAGATGAGAATCTCTGCTATTGTGTGGGGAGACTCAGTTTCCCGGGTTTCCCCCATGGACACATGTTCTTCAGCTGGGTCTGATTTTCTCCAGACAAGCTGTCTTGGGAAGGATTTGGCCAGCCCTAAGAACCTGAAGGGAAAGGGCGGAGGGGGGTTCTCTCTCTGCCCCCGACAGCCCCGAGCTGGGTCGGTCCCTCAGACCTGGCCAGGGGCAGCCCATCCCCCGGCGCCCTTCCCCGGGGCATCCAAGGGCAGGCTCGGCGCCAGCCCCACCCCGCTCGCCACTGCCCGACCATCGTCCTCCCTCGGGGGGCCTGGGCAGGACAGGGACCCGGCTGTGGGAGGCCTCCAGATCTCAGGCCTGGCACACCGTTTACCAGGCTGCTTCGTCCTCTGACGGGGGCCCAGCACACGCCCCAGGAGACTTGGCAGCCGCCCCCAGGGCTCTATCCTCTGGAACTCGTCCCCTTGGAAGGAGCCTGGCCCAGGTGCCAGGTTCGGCTGGTCGGCCAGCTCCTTTGGAGAAAGCAGGCAAGCCGAGCCAGGCTTGCCGTGGCCCTGGCGTGACACCTGCCACCTCAGGCAGAGGGCCTCCCGCGTGCCCTCCATGGCGGGTTTCTCCCCGGAGCCGTGGCCTGGGCACTAGGAAGGCGGGCCTCCCCGACTCCCGGGAGGAGGGGCTAGCCCAGTTGCGCCCTGGCCCCCAAACCCTCTGGTGCCATCTGCCTGTCTCGGCACTTCTGACTCCACAGAGCCTTTCCTACATCTGGGCTGCCTGCCGTGGCAAAGTGCAGGCGTGGGGTGAGGCCATGGCTTTGTCTTTCCAGGAAAAAATGAGCCCCTGGCCGAAGCAGCAGGCCCAGGCAGAGCCTTGAGCTTGAAGCCCAGTAGGTCTGTGGCCCTCAGGGCCAGAGCCATGCTTTCAAGGCAGGGAAGCGGCCTGCAAGCTGAGTGGGAGTGGGGGAGGGGAGGGAGACAGCTGAAGCCGAGTCCAGAAGGGCGGCGATGGAAGAGCTGCAGCTGGGTCAGAGCCTGGAGGGAGGGCGTGGCCTTCACTGAGGACCCCCCCCCTGAGGCCAGCCCTAGGCCCCGGTGGTCGCTGCATGCGCCCTTGGCCTGTGCGGTGTGTGGGGGCTTGAACCCAAGCCCGCAGGGCTCCCGGAGCGGCCAGAGAAAGAAGGGCCCATGGAGAGGTAGGCGAGGTGGGCAGGGGGCGCCACCTTACTCTCCTCAGCTCCCTGAGGGAGAGAGACAGAGACAGAGACAGAGAGAGAGATCCCTGACCTCTGAGTCTCTGCCTCCACCGCTGGCTGGTGCCAACTCACGCGCCATCCCACTTCCAGCCATCACCCCCACGCCTGCCCCGGGGCCAGCCCCACCACAGAGAGGCCGGTTGGTTCCTGCTCACCTCTGTGCCGTCCCTTCCCGACCTGACCCCAGTGCAGGGGATAAGCTTCAGACAAGTCTTTCCATGTCCCTCTGCATGACAATAGACTTCCTCCCCTCTCCCATTCCACAGGCCCACCCACCCGGGACATCCACCTTTGTCATTAGCTCAGGAGAGGATGCAAGATGAGAATCTCTGCTATTGTGTGGGGAGACTCAGTTTCCCGGGTTTCCCCCATGGACACATGTTCTTCAGCTGGGTCTGATTTTCTCCAGACAAGCTGTCTTGGGAAGGATTTGGCCAGCCCTAAGAACCTGAAGGGAAAGGGCGGAGGGGGGTTCTCTCTCTGCCCCCGACAGCCCCGAGCTGGGTCGGTCCCTCAGACCTGGCCAGGGGCAGCCCATCCCCCGGCGCCCTTCCCCGGGGCATCCAAGGGAAGGCTCGGCGCCAGCCCCACCCCGCTCGCCACTGCCCGACCATCGTCCTCCCTCGGGGGGCCTGGGCAGGACAGGGACCCGGCTGTGGGAGGCCTCCAGATCTCAGGCCCGGCACACCGTTTACCAGGCTGCTTCCTCCTCTGACGGGGGCCCAGCACACGCCCCAGGAGACTTGGCAGCCGCCCCCAGGGCTCTAGCCTCTGGAACTCGTCCCCTTGGAAGGGGCCTGGCCCAGGTGCCAGGTTCGGCTGGTCGGCCAGCCTCCTTTGGAGAAAGCAGGCAAGCCGAGCCAGGCTTGCAGTGGCCCTGGCGTGACACCTGCCACCTCAGGCAGAGGGCCTCCCGCGTGCCCTCCATGGCGGGTTTCTCCCCGGAGCCGTGGCCTGGGCACTAGGAAGGCCGGGCCTCCCCGACTCCCGGGAGGAGGGGCTAGCCCAGTTGCGCCCTGGCCCCCAAACCCTCTGGTGCCATCTGCCTGTCTCGGCACTTCTGACTCCACAGAGCCTTTCCTACATCTGGGCTGCCTGCCGTGGCAAAGTGCAGGCGTGGGGTGAGGCCATGGCTTTGTCTTTCCAGGAAAAAATGAGCCCCTGGCCGAAGCAGCAGGCCCAGGCAGAGCCTTGAGCTTGAAGCCCAGTAGGTCTGTGGCCCTCAGGGCCAGAGCCATGCTTTCAAGGCAGGGAAGCGGCCTGCAAGCTGAGTGGGAGTGGGGGAGGGGAGGGAGACAGCTGAAGCCGAGTCCAGAAGGGCGGCGATGGAAGAGCTGCAGCTGGGTCAGAGCCTGGAGGGAGGGCGGGGCCTTCCCTGAGGACACCCCCCCCCCCCCCCCGAGGCCAGCCCTAGGCCCCGGCGGTCGCGCATGCGCCCTTGGCCTGTGCGGTGTGTGGGGGCTTGAACCCAAGCCCGCAGGGCTCCCGGAGCGGCCAGAGAAAGAAGGGCCCATGGAGAGGTAGGCGAGGTGGGCAGGGGGCGCCACCTTACTCTCCTCAGCTCCCTGAGGGAGAGAGACAGAGACAGAGACAGAGAGAGAGATCCCTGACCTCTGAGTCTCTGCCTCCACCGCTGGCTGGTGCCAACTCACGCGCCATCCCACTTCCAGCCATCACCCCCACGCCTGCCCCGGGGCCAGCCCCACCACAGAGAGGCCGGTTGGTTCCTGCTCACCTCTGTGCCGTCCCTTCCCGACCTGACCCCAGTGCAGGGGATAAGCTTCAGACAAGTCTTTCCATGTCCCTCTGCATGACAATAGACTTCCTCCCCTCTCCCATTCCACAGCCCACCCACCCCGGGACATCCACCTTTGTCATTAGCTCAGGAGAGGATGCAAGATGAGAATCTCTGCTATTGTGTGGGGAGACTCAGTTTCCCGGGTTTCCCCCATGGACACATGTTCTTCAGCTGGGTCTGATTTTCTCCAGACAAGCTGTCTTGGGAAGGATTTGGCCAGCCCTAAGAACCTGAAGGGAAAGGGCGGAGGGGGGTTCTCTCTCTGCCCCCGACAGCCCCGAGCTGGGTCGGTCCCTCAGACCTGGCCAGGGGCAGCCCATCCCCCGGCGCCCTTCCCCGGGGCATCCAAGGAAGGCTCGGCGCCAGCCCCACCCCGCTCGCCACTGCCCGACCATCGTCCTCCCTCGGGGGGCCTGGGCAGGACAGGGGACCCGGCTGTGGGAGGCCTCCAGATCTCAGGCCCGGCACACCGTTTACCAGGCTGCTTCCTCCTCTGACGGGGGCCCAGCACACGCCCCAGGAGACTTGGCAGCCGCCCCCAGGGCTCTAGCCTCTGGAACTCGTCCCCTTGGAAGGGGCCTGGCCCAGGTGCCAGGTTCGGCTGGTCGGCCAGCCTCCTTTGGAGAAAGCAGGCAAGCCGAGCCAGGCTTGCAGTGGCCCTGGCGTGACACCTGCCACCTAAGGCAGAGGGCCTCCCGCGTGCCCTCCATGGCGGGTTTCTCCCCGGAGCCGTGGCCTGGGCACTAGGAAGGCCGGGCCTCCCCGACTCCCGGGAGGAGGGGCTAGCCCAGTTGCGCCCTGGCCCCACAAACCCTCTGGTGCCATCTGCCTGTCTCGGCACTTCTGACTCCACAGAGCCTTTCCTACATCTGGGCTGCCTGCCGTGGCAAAGTGCAGGCGTGGGGTGAGGCCATGGCTTTGTCTTTCCAGGAAAAAATGAGCCCCTGGCCGAAGCAGCAGGCCCAGGCAGAGCCTTGAGCTTGAAGCCCAGTAGGTCTGTGGCCCTCAGGGCCAGAGCCATGCTTTCAAGGCAGGGAAGCGGCCTGCAAGCTGAGTGGGAGTGGGGGAGGGGAGGGAGACAGCTGAAGCCGAGTCCAGAAGGGCGGCGATGGAAGAGCTGCAGCTGGGTCAGAGCCTGGAGGGAGGGCGGGGCCTTCACTGAGGACCCCCCCCCCGAGGCCAGCCCTAGGCCCCGGTGGTCGCGCATGCGCCCTTGGCCTGTGCGGTGTGTGGGGGCTTGAACCCAAGCCCGCAGGGCTCCCGGAGCGGCCAGAGAAAGAAGGGCCCATGGAGAGGTAGGCGAGGTGGGCAGGGGGCGCCACCTTACTCTCCTCAGCTC